>NC_055964.1:7619140-7828229 GCF_018492685.1 Alosa sapidissima
ACCTGCCCAATAAAATTCTTCCCTTGACTTTCAGAGGTTAATTTTCAGGCTGCTCTTCTGGAGTTGCTGGTGAGAGAGCAGGAAAGAGAGAAAGAGAGAGAGAGAGAGAAGCAGAGGGGGAGAGGGAGAGAGGGAGGAATGGTGGGAGGTGAGATAAGTGTTTCAGCACATGGGTCTAGGAAAGCAATAGGAAGAGGGCTAGCTAGGAGGGAGCTTCTCGCTCTGAAATGAGATCTTCAAAGGCAGTTTGAGAAATGAATATTTATAGTTTGGCTTGTGCTGGTGTAACTTTATCGTGGGAAGAGGCGTTTTAAAAACCCGGGGAAAAAAGCATCTTTTTTTGTTGCTGTGAAATTCCGACAGCGTCTTGTTCGCTCCTGTGTTTGCGTTATTGTGCGCTCCAAAACCAGGTGGCTCCCTGGGTTACTTTTGCAGACCTCTCCGATTCAACAGCGGCTCCCATCCCATTTCAAATAAACATTGAAACACAGGGCTTGCAGCGTTTGGCCAGCCCATAACCACAAAAGGTGGAAACGTAGATATTGAAAATAAATTCTCTCTCTTTTCATTTCATGTGGGTGTGGGAATGTTGATTTAAATCCTAACCTGTCAGACAAAAAGATGTCGATATCACTGGTTTGCAGATGTTAACTCAAGCATGTGGTGACTGGTCGGTTATTTAACTTCACTTATGAATTCAACTCGTTAAGGTAGTTTTGAAGACCAAAACGGAACAAATGGATGGTCCTCGTAAAAACAAAGAAATCCTACAATTCTCTACAAATGTGACATGAATGAAGTTGTGGCAGGCTCTGTGCACTGTCTGGTTGCGCCTGCAGTCTTTCAAGCGGTTTGGTTTCTTTGTTTCTCTTTCACCAGAGACCTCAAGAACAACCTCATCAGCACCATCATGCCAGGAGCCTTTCACAGTCTGACTGCACTGAAGAAGCTGTAAGTCTCAATAACATACTGCACTGTGCTACATGCTATTTTGCATGATGCATTTATATTGGCACAGTGTTATTTGTTTACATTTGAGTTGTAAAAGTGCAGTTGTAATCATAGTATGAAGGCTATGTTTAAAACCTTTTCAAATTAACTTTGATTTGTTTTAGGTGAAAAGTGGGCTGTTTTCTCAGTCTCTAAACTTTATTTTATGTGATATCCTCATTTCCCATGTTGTCGAACTTTGCCTTGTGCATTATGAAAATCTAACTTGTAGACGATTCTCGTCGAATCTCTGTCGATTCTCAGTAGAGGGCAAACTATAGAGTGGAGTGAACACAAGGCAGTGGTTCAAGGACAGCGTGGGCTTCCTTGGGTGTCACTTTATAAAGAATGACATCATGCAGTGAATCTCCAGCATAATGGTTTTAGTGAATCACCCACAAGCAGTGGCATAGTTGTCCAATGCCACATGTTCCATGTGAGTTTAGGCCAACATTTGAGCTCGTGTCAGCTCTAATGAATGGTTACAGCATGTGCCATGCCATGTTTATGAGCGAATTAGGGCGACTTAATGACAGAACATGTCGAGGAAAGTTGTACTCATGCAAGACTTATGTGGAACAACATCGGCAGGAGCAGAAAATGGCGCTGATCTGCGGGCTGATCGTCAGGATCTGGGTACAACTTCCCGGACCGCAACAGGAATTAATATACAAGAGTGTGGGAGACTCCAGTTCTTGGGAAAATATAGTTTGAATGGAGTCGGGGGGATATACGTCTGCAAAACTGGGAGAGTTGGGTGCAAACAACACCAAGGTCATTTTGTTCACTTCCCAGGGAAGTGTGAGATGAATAAGGGCCGTTGAAGGGCTGTTAACAGTTGACTGTTGACTATACGATGACATTTTTAAATGTATTAATGTCTTTTTGCAACTCAGAAATAAGCTGCAGGCTGGTCAGGGTATGTAAAATGTTGAAGGGTATCAGAACACTCACATAACACAACTTGATTCATGGACCAGTAGCTGATCAGTTTGAAGGCCAACTCTTTAACAGTTGAGAGAGCATTCAGCATAGTCGCACAGCTTTAAGGACAGGAATAGGAACGGGGTCTTGGATTTTGTGGTGGAAACAGAGGCAGCAAAATGTCATGGTCACAGAGGCCAGGACAAGTCGCCATGGCGGCTAGCCCTCTGGTTTGTCCCGTAGTGGCTATTCCTCTGGTTTGTCCGGTATTGGCTGACTCTCCCTCTGTTTTGTCCCGGAGCAACGTTTGCCTGGTCCCTGTGGGGTAACTTATAACACGGCGGCGGCTGTGCTTTGTCGCCATTCAAACCGCAGACCCGTGTTGTTGTCGCTGATGGCGCATTGAATGTGACAAGCCAGTCGCCTCCCCAACCACCCTCTGCGTAGTCGTGCCACTTTGGACCGGCATCGCGGAGCTCTGGTCAGCATCGTGGTCAAGTCCCATCTCCGTCTTGGAGATGCAACGTTTTTTTCCCTTGCTTTTTTTCTTTGTCTTTCCTTCTGTTGGCCTGCGTTTGTAGCAACTTCGGCGGCTTTTGTGTAAACAAACAGGGAGAGATAAACATGTGTTTCAGCCAACTGCACTGAACCCCCACTGTGCTGCGTTGAAGTGACAGTCTGAAACAACAGATTCCTGTGGATTCTCAATCACAGTGCATCATAGTTCTCACATAGGTCATGTTATATCCTAGTCTTATATTCTTGCATACTAGGTGCAAGCAACATAGCAATATCAGGTTACTAGTACAGGAGAGCACAGCTGTGTTACAAATGGGCTTGTTTCTACTGACCAACAGACACTTACTTTAGGATAAGAGTAGGATCAGACTCAGTTATGGCTGCACAGAGAGATTTAGGCATGTATCCAATTAGAGCTTCCATTTAAAATGATTATGGAAAGGATGATGAGAGAAGCACATAATTCAGAAGTAATGGAAAAGCTTCTGTTTGGCAGGAAATTCATGTGTTTAGGTTAGCGTGCATTTTTATGGCTTTCTGCTCCTCTTTCAGGGACCTGTCCAACAACCGCATCGGCTGCCTGACACCGGACATGTTCCAGGGGCTATCCAACCTCACCAAACTGTAAGTCTTTTGTAAACAAAAGATAAGCTTAAGGGACTGTTTACTAAAATAACAGACATTTTTGCTCATATATTAAGATGACACCGATGTTTGTTTGACTGGGCCCATGGAAAGTGTCATGCTGACAGTGTTAATTTTCTGTTTTTTTTTTTGTTTTGTTTTTTGCTTTGTGTGTCTGGTTTTTAGAAACATCTCAGGCAACATCTTCTCTACTCTGGACCCGACCGTCTTCCAGGAACTTCCCTCTCTAAAGCTGGTGTGAGTAGAAGTGACTGAACGCCCCTGTCATTCCCATAATCTCCTCTGGCATGCTCCACCGTAAAGAGGCGAGATAGCGAGGCCTAATCTCAGCATCACATATGGACGACATGCAAACTGGTGAAGAAATGCAAACACAGTATGCCGAGGTCTCCCCACAGTGGTGTTGGTGAATGCGAAGGGACATAATTTAACTCTCCTGGTGAAACGCTGGCTCTCGGTCACAGATGACAGGTTAATCCTCATAATGTTCCACTGGGGAATATATCTGATGTGCTCGAGCGAATGCTGTTTCCCAGAATGAATGTGTGTGTCCTGTTCCAGGCATAAACACACGGTGAGTTAAATCCTTCTCGTCTCGTGTACTTCCTTCGCAGGAACTTTAACTCGGAGTTTCTCACCTGTGACTGCGGCCTGCGCTGGGTTCCGGGTTATTTCCGCACTAGCACTGCACGGCTTGGGGACGAGACCCTCTGCGCCTATCCCAAGAGTCTCCACGGCAAAGCCTTGCGTGGACTCAGAGAAAGCCATCTGAGTTGTGGTGAGCTGGTGACTAACAGCAGAACAGAACATCTCATCTAACATGCATTTCACAATATTCAGTGGTTTTGTGGTGCATTGCTACAAAAAAATAAAATAAAATAATAATAATATATATATAGAATCAGTTCCTGCCATTCTATGCACAAATTCATGGCCAGATGGGGTGATATGTATATATTTTTTGTAAACAATAATGTGTCTAACAATACTGTTTTTCTCATTTCCGTGAGCCATTCTATCTTATGCCAGGGTTGAACAAATGACAACCATAACTGTAATCATATGAACATAAGTCTGTGCATTGGTATAGAAAATAAGTCCAGATACTGTGGCCAAAGTAGCAAATATTCAAAAACTTGGTTGTGCAACATCTGCATGTGCTTTCTGAGTGTGCCTTTGTGTGGCTATATTCCCATGGTTCCATGTGATCATGTAAACTAATGCATTCAGAGTAGCCTGAAGAGAGAGGAGGAAAGGGGGGGGGGGCATGTTGATGCCAATTGGGCAGGGACAGAAGATGGCATGGGGTCAGTAAAGGAGCAAAAAGTGAGTTATCTCATTTAAAAAGTGTCATAGCTTAGACTAGGTCCAAGTAGTTTTGGTTTGAATATTGTTCACATAAGATCATGTATGACACCCCCATGACATAAGACAATAGTTAACAATAGCTTGTAGTAGTAGTTAAGCACTACCCTAGTTCAACTTAAAAATAAATGTTGAGTTAAAATGTCAATTTTGTGTCTTGGTATGGGGGGGATATGCATATGCATTCCATACATAACACATCTAGGGGCAAATTGTATAGTGCACACAGTGAAATTGACCCACAATGTGTGGGGGAATAAATGTAACCTAAACCTTTGCTGTTGGGGGTCAGTCTGTATCTGGCCAAAATGGTTTGAGTGGTGGGAATGAGCTGATCTGAATCCCCCTCTGTTTCCGCTCTGCCTGGCTCTTCGGCCTCCTAAAACGACCCCTCCGACTTGATATTCTATTAATTTGTGCCCTCTCCACCTCCCACCCCCATCACCACTGTTTATATTGGATGCTGGAGTCACGACTGCCTGTTATATCAATCCCACTGTGGTTTAGTCTTATGAATGGATGTTCCCTAGCCAATGGCCTGACCTTGGAAAACACTGGATTCACTGGGGCTTCTTCGGAGAAAGGGAAAAAAAAGAATCAATTTGTGAGGTTGAATAATGATAGGGCAACAAATTCCCTAAAAGACAGTAAGCATTTCCTCCCCTCCGCTCCCTTCATTCCTCTCTCTCTCTCTTTCTCTCTCTCTCTCTCTCTGTTCTTCCAGATGGGCCTCTGGAGCTACACACACTGTCCCTGCTTCCCTCACTCAGGCAGGTGGTGTTCAAAGGGGACCGACTGCCCTTCCACTGCACCGCCGCCCTGGTGGACAAACTGACCGCCCTGCACTGGAGTCACAAAGGCGAGCCGGTCATCAATGAGCCCGACCACAGCATTCACTTAGAGAGCAGCGTGATGCACGACTGCACCTTCATCACTAGGTACTGCGGGAGCTGGCAGGGCCAGACACTGACAGGCACACACACACTACTAACATACACACACCGACACACACTTTCACTAGCACATACTTAATCATATATACAGTACACGCACACGCACACGCATACACACACACACATACACATACACACACACACACACACACACACACACACACATACACACACAGCTTCTAATGGCTGTGGGTGAGGGTGCTGTTTGAGATTTCCTAATGCACTTTAGTCTTCGACAGTGCTTAATCCTTGTTTGGGATACAGGCCCCAGCTATGCCCACGGAAATATGCCAGGAATGTTTATTACGGTGCGAGTGTGTGTATGTGTGTGTGTGTGTGTGTGTGTATGTGTGTGTGTGTGTGTGTGTGCGAGCACGGTGTTAATGAATGAATGCCGTGCTGTGTTGTCTCATCTACAGCGAGCTCATCCTGTCTAATGTGGACGTGAACGCCAGTGGTGAGTGGGAGTGTGTGGTGTCCACAGGCCGTGGCAACGCCTCCCGCAGCGTGGAGATTGTGGTGCTGGAGAACAGCGCCTCGTTCTGCCCAGAGGAGCTGGTCACCAACAACAGAGGGGAGTTCAGGTCAGTCAGGAACTACAACCGCTAAGTATAAGTATATGTATAAGTATATGTATATATACTCTTTTGATCCCGTGAGGGAAATTTGGTCTCTGCATTTATCCCAATCCGTGAATTAGTGAAACACACACAGCACACAGTGTACAGTACACACAGTGAGGTGAAGCACACACTAATCCCAGCGCAGTGAGCTGCCTGCATCAACAGCGGCGCTCGGGGAGCAGTGAGGGGTTAGGTGCCTTGCTCAGGGGCACTTCAGCCGTGCCTACTGGTCGGGGTTCGAACCGGCAACCCTCCGGTTACAGGTTAGCAGGTTATCTTTCTGCTAACCAGAAAGATACCTGCTAACCAGAAAGATACACCTGAACTGAAGTATCAGCTAACATGCTCCTTTGGATCAACAGACAGAACAAGATTTTGAGAACAGAGAAACTGCTAGAAGTAAAAACAGGAATAATGACATTTCTTTTCAATGTAATTAACCTAAATGACGGTGTAAAACGGGAGAAAAGATTAAAGTTGAAAACAACCAAGAGATAACATAATGCTCTGGATTGCAGTTAAAATTCCTCTTTGTCTGTGTATGATGTCTGATGAACTTATACATGTGCTGTTGTTTGTCTGTGCATGATGTCTGATGAACTTATACATGTGCTGTTGTTTGTTGGCTGGTTTCCCTGGCTAATGTGTATATTTATTGTGTGCTGTTGACTGAATGGAGGAAGTATTTGAGCTCTGAACTCTCTACTGACAAAACTTGGCTGCAAGTTAGCCTGTGCAGCAGTGAGTGGAAACTAAACTAGACCTCAGCTTGATTAAAAACAGGAATAGGACTCACACATACATTTGCATAACACACATACAATCACAGGCCAACACACAGCCACATACACACACCTCTGTCAGGACCTCTGTCAGCTATGAGTAGGGAAAATGTTATTGAATGTGAATATACATGATGTTTTATTTGGTGATTGATATCTTTATTTGACAGAGGATGGCTCTGCTATTTTATATTGCTATAAAAACGCAACCCACAATTTTCCTCTGACATAACAGTGACTCTTCCAAAATAGGTGGGGCTATGGTTATGATGGGTGAGCCATGATTTATCTAGCAGGTGTGATGAGATGGCAATAAGAACCAATATATACAACTGGAGTAGATCTCATTTTAAAGAACCCCAAAAGGAACTATTTGGGTTGATTAGCTGTATGGAAGAGGCACTTTACCAGAGCTGCTTTATTCATTTTTGATGAGACTCATGAACATAGTAGCACTGTGCATTTTAAAAGATGTGAAGACCTACGAACTGTGAGATTCATCTAATCAACTCTCTGGACCACAGCAGAGGAATCTCACAGTCCTGGTCAGAATCACTTCTCCAAAGCATCTCTTGACCACACTGAACTTGCTATCCTGTTTGCAGTCCTGTCATATGTTATTCTGTAGATACCCTACACTTGTGAACCACTACTCAAAATCCTAGGTCATAAAACAAACCAAACTTAGCCCTAACTAAACCCATGTTGTACGTTTGGTCCTTTAGGTGGCCCAGAACCCTGGCTGGCATCACATACTACCTGTCCTGTAACACGCTGCGCTACCCCACGCTGGGTATCGGGGAGGAGAAGCGGGCCTCGCGCAACTGTGACCGCTTAGGCCGCTGGGAGGACGGAGACTACACCCAGTGCCACTACACCAATGACATCACCAGAGTGCTTCACACCTTCATAATGGTCAGTAGCAACCCATACCCATAATGTTCCTCCAGAGTGACACATTACGTAAAGAGTGATGTACAGCCAGCCTAACTAACACGAGCACGGTGAACAGTGGTTATATAATGGTGGTTTAATAATAGCACACATCTGAACAACTTCATTGACCAATCAGAATGAAGAGAGAATGAAGACATTTAATAAGTAATGGCAACAAAAAAAGACTTTCCTGTTACATTCTTTTCAACACCTAACGTAATGGTTTGATCACTTCATTTGAATGGAAAGTCCCTATGTTATGGAAAAATATACTTCAGACCTAAGATATGATCACACTCTTGACTGTATTTGTTTTGTCTTGTCCTTGTATTGCCTCACAGATGCCCATTAACGCCTCCAACGCAGTGACGCTGGCTCAGCAGGTGTGCTCGTACACACTGGAGGCGGCTGGCTTCACGGACACGGTGGACGTGCGCTACATCGCTCAGATGATGCACAAGTTCATGAATTACATCCAGCATCAGCGAGAGGTGTGTTTAGTGTCACTGAGACATGCTAATTCACAGTGGCAGGATAATATGCCATCTGTGCACGTATGCATTGCTTTTGTGAGATTGCATGTGTTGATGAGGTAGAATATATGGGTCTGGGTAAACATTATAAACATAATGTTTGGTAAACATTATAAGCAAAATTACCTGTAAACATTAAAAACATAATAACATAATGTTTGGTAAACATTATAAACATTATGTGGTGATAAGTTTTTTACATGTATACAATGTTTGTGTTTGTGTTTGTATATGTGTTCATACATTTGTGTGTGTGTGTGTGTGTGTGTGTGTGTGTGTGTGTGTGTGTGTGTGTGTGTGTGTGTGTCAGCTCTCCGAGGTGCTTGTGGAGATGGGCAGTAACTTGATGCAGGTGGACGATCAGATCCTGACGCGTGCCCAGCGTGAGGAGAGGGCCTGCAGCTCCATCGTCCACTCCCTGGAGACTCTGGCCTGGCCACAGCTCCACTCCGGCTCCAAGGACCTCTTGCTAGTACGCCTCACACAGACCCCGCACACATCTCCACTCCCCACATGCCTCTGGGTTACCAAACATACATTCATGTGGAATATCAGACATGGGAAACCCGGCTTCATAAAGTAAAAGTCCTACCGCATATTTCTTTCAACCATTCAGTAAAAAACAGCTTATTCATATCAGCTCAACTCTTAGGGGTTGGTAGATGAGCTAATTGGTGAAATTACTTGTTTTAGATGCACAGGTAGGACCAATGCATAGTGGAGCTTTTAATTTCTGAATCCAGGTTTCCCATCTCTGTGGAATATTATAATGCTAATGCTTTCAACCCCTACCTATCCCCATATGTTCCTCTTAGCTTGTCTTCTTATTGTCAATTGAGAGTCAATCTGTATTGCACTGCACAAAAGTTACAAAGTATGTAATGTTTTGCATGTGTGGCGTCTATTTGTTGCCAAATAATGATGCCTGGTTATGCCTTATCTCTCTGCATTGCCTGTCAGGTCTCACGCAACATTGTGATGTTGGCTCACCTCATTCGTCCGGCGCAGTTCACGGGCATGAGCTGCACAGCCTATCAGAGGAGAGACGGGTCAGGGGTCCATAGCCCAGAGGGTCAGGAATCACCTCACGAGCAGCAGCTTCACTTCCGCTGCATGGCTGGAGCACATAACACATCCCTCAACAACTTCCCTCAGAAGGTAAGACTGATAACCAGTGGCACCACTTTGTCCATATTAGGTTATGTTGCACCTGGCTGAGTCTATTATGTGCTGCTACTTTAAGGTAACTATGGGAAATGTCATGAGAGCACTATTTATGAAACATGGAGCTTTCGCTGTGATGCTTCTCCTTGCATCTGGATTGTATCTCAATTTCCCCACAAGGCACACCATTAAATTCATTAGTAAGATCTAAAGGGCTTTGAAGTGGTAAGACAGTGCAGGTAAAGTTGTGACGTGAAGCAGCATCTGCTGTTGTGGAACTGTTCTCTGTTTTTTCATTCAAAATGGCTTGTGGTCAAGACTTCTATGAGGCTTTGGTGAATTGTAAATTTGATAATAGTTGTTTATTCATATGTTGTTTTCGTTTTCTCTCTCTCTCTCTCTTCTCTTCTCTCTCTTTTATAGAATTCTTTGGCCTTGGCCTCAGTCTCGCTCCCTCCTTCTCTGTTTCCTCCGGATGCTCCTGCAGACTGTAAACTGCAGTTTGTGGCATTCCGTACCGGAAGGTTCTTTCCCTTTATGGGGAACTCCAGCGGTGGCCTAGTGGACATTTCCCGCCGTCGTAGCGTCAACACGCCAGTCATCTTTGTTGGACTCGGTAAGCAATCTGTGCTCTGGGTCAGTCTGTGACCGCAGAGGAAACGCCATTTAAATGTTGTGACCTCTTGACCCTTGGCTTGGTATCGCTAGAATGGAATGTCATTCATTAAGACAAAGAAAGTGTTTATGCTACACAACAAACCTGGACATCTGCTCCTCCTTCATAAAATGCAGGTTGTGATCAATCATCTCCAAATTCTATTTACAAATCTAATAACTTGTATCTATGATCAGCTTCAGTTCTTCCTTCTACTTCAAATGCGTTCCTGATAGTTCCTGTGCCATGGTAGATAACCTGATTCCGTTAGTGCTGATTCTCTGTGCGATGCCTCCTCAGATGGCTGCAGCATGTGGAACCACTCAGAGCCCATCACCGTGTCCCTGCGCCATTTGTCCCTGGGCAGTGACCCCATAGCTGCCCAATGGAGCCTGGAGAAACAGGGAGGATGGAGCCAAGATGGCTGCCAGCTGGTCCACACAGATGCCACCACCTCTACTCTGCACTGCTCACTGCTCAGTAACTACGCTGTGCTGCAGGTGGGACGCCGTTTAAAGACTAGAAATGGAATGCACATTGAATGTTATATTTAATACATTTGCACCCTGTATAGAATGCTTTATTCAGTATCTTTACTCTTGTTTTCAAAGATTTTTCAAATTTAGTGTATGTTGTCACCATTACTTCGTATCATCTGACATCTGATGCCTCAATCTTTGACATTTCCAGAATCTGTTTAGTGTGACATACAATCATACATTTTCTCTTCGCTCATCCCTATGTAACACCCTTCTGTCCCTCTTTCAGGATGTCCCAGACTTCCCAGGCCCCTCCGCCCTGCCTGTAGACGTGCTTCACCCGGTGGTGTACACCTGCACTGCCCTCCTGTTGCTCTGCCTCTTCACCATCATCATCACATACATTCTCCACCACAGGTATGTGCTGCCTGTCGTCCATCTCACCATACACGCACCTATGAGATTATTAGATTAGATTAGATTCAACTTTATTGTCATTGTGCAGAGTACAAGTACAAAGACAACGAAATGCAGTTTTTGTCTAAAAGTGCAAAAAGGCAGAAAAGTGCAATGTGATATACAAAGTAGACAGGTGGTGCATAGACTAGATTTTGAGTTTCTGTCCTACTGTTGTAGAGGAGAGCACAGCTAGCACAGCTAATAGTACATCTGTAATTAAAGCAACAGTATGTTTTTTTTGTCTAAAACTACCAAGCACCAACAACATAGTTGCCACTAATTAAAGCTAGTTAGATTACCAACTGATATATTGGGGATATGTGACAATGACATAATGTTAAAGAGATTCTTGCATTTTTGTGAATCTGGATTACAAAACCCCTCAGTGAACAACCAACGGCAATGAGTCATAGGTCTAACCCATGTCCATATACCATCAAAATTAATTTGAGGAGGATACATAAGACAAATTACGCAATAGAACACACTTCAAGAGCAATAAAACAACTGCAGAGGTACTTCAAACTGATAATAACTACTGTTGCTTTGCACAAAAGTGTTTTTAAATTATAATTGAACTTCGTACAACTCTGATTGAAATCAAGTTGAACTCAAAGTGCTTTGTGTCAAAGTGAGATTCTAAATATCTTCTCTTGAAGAAGCCACTGTACTTGTAATGTAGCTGATGTTGAGACAAACATACTCAAATGACTTTAAAAGTCAGAGGAATTTCTCTAAGTCCTGTAATTGTCTGTCTCTACGCACACATGAAGGCACAGTGTCTGTTCCATCGTACATTTAGTTTGTCCACTTGATTCTTCAAAGCGAACATTAGACTGCTCTCATGTCCTGTCTGGCCACAGAAAGACTTCAGTTGGTAACTACAATGACATATTTATAAATGATTACATATTTGTCCATGAACAAAAAAGTCATCCACCATCTAGTGCAGTTTGTAATGTGTCCTGGGATTGGATATTCCTCAAGTTAGGATGTCAGTGTTGGAACGTCCAGTAAACTTCTAATAGGTCTGCTTATGTGCTCTCCCCTCTCTCAGCTCTGTTCGAGTCTCCAGGAAAAGTTGGCATACAATCCTTAATACCTGTTTCCATATCGCCATGACTACAGCAGTCTTTGCAGGAGGCATCACCCTCACAAGCTACCCCATAGTGTGCCAAGCGGTAAGCACTGTGTGGAGTGTAGAGTAATTGAAGGATTGTTCTCTCTCTTTTTCTCTCTCTGTCTCTCTCTCTCTCTCTCTCCCTCTCTCTGTCTCACGCTTTCTCCCTTTGTGTGTGTATGTCTGTGTGTGTCCCTACCTCTTAGGTGGGCATTGCTTTGCACTACTCCTCCTTGTCCACCCTGCTCTGGATCGGGGTCAATGCCAGGGTCATCTACAAAGAGGCTGTCCTGCGATTGCCACGGCAACCGGAGGGAGAGGTGGCGGTAGCACCCACACAGAGGCCCATGCTCAGGTCAGTGATGTCATCAGGTTGAGACAGGAAGAGACTTTCAGAGTGCTCGAGAGGGCCTGTGAGAGGACGGGAAATGGCTCTGAAGGACCATCTCCAGCGTGCCTGGACAAAATGGACCACCAGTGATATAGACCTCTCCGGTATCAAAGC
The DNA here is from genome assembly GCF_018492685.1 of Alosa sapidissima. Classification (NCBI taxonomy): domain Eukaryota; kingdom Metazoa; phylum Chordata; class Actinopteri; order Clupeiformes; family Clupeidae; genus Alosa; species Alosa sapidissima. Next base: position 7,631,793 of record NC_055964.1, read on the forward strand.
TCCATTGTCCTGGAAAAACCAAAGCCCATTTGTTGTTCCATTTCATTTTTTTATTTAATGGAAAACTAGACAGAAAGACAACTTTCTGCAAGGAAATTTCTAGAATTAAAAAAAAAAAAAACTTCAGAGACATAGCTGAGAAGCCAGGACCAGATGCAGAGAGGAATCATGCCAAGAATCATGCCACACCACACAAAGGTGCACCTCCATAAAGCTAAACAGCAGTGAGTGTTTGAGTGGAGGCAGTGGAGTGTTGAGTGGAGGCCGGCTATGCCCCGCCCACTTCAGTCCTCCACCAGACCCCCCTGAATGCCTTAGCTGTCCCATGGAGCCTGTGATCTCACACTGTACTGCTGACCTCTCGGCCTCCCCCCGGTGTCACCCACTCAGCCTGCCGGGGTCAACTCCTGAATGGGGCTTGTCTGGACTGGGGAATAAATCATGCAGAGGCCCCTGCCCTGCCCTACTGCCTGGAGAACAAACCTCAGGCAGTGGTGATAAGCGAGAAGCAACAGGGTGCATGCAGTGTAGTGTAGATTGCTGAAGCCCAGGGGATCAACATAACCAAGAAGAGAAGAACAAAGAATAACATGCAGAACACTACTATATACCCAAATAGATTTCCTTTATGTATGTATGTATGTATGTATGTATGTATGTATGTATGTATGTATGTATGTATGTAAAAGAAATCTATTTGGGTATATAGTAGTGTTATATATACATGAAGAGTTTGGTTTCAAAACGCTATATCCTCCATTTTAATGAATTTTCATAAATCATTTTTTTTACATTTTACTCAATTAAAACAACACAACTGCAATTACCTGAAATACACAATTAAATAACATGGCTTATTAATGTTTTTAAAAATGGAGATATAGCATTTTGGAACCAATATATATACGTATATACAGTGTAAATAAATATATATATATAATATATTTATATACTGTATGTATTTATGTATGTATATATGTGTATTAATTGAATCTAATATATATCTGACAAATCATGATGTATGTTTTTGGCTAATTGTACCCATGCACATAGAGAGCCACAATTTTGTTCAAACGTACAGTAGTACAGCATAGTGAAAGTGTTTGGTGTCTCACAGGATGTGAGTCCATTTCCCAGTTTCTATTTTGCACTTCATTGTCACTTTGTCTTCCTGTTTTCAGGTTCTATTTGATAGCTGGTGGAGTTCCTCTCATCATTTGTGGCATAACGGCAGCGGTCAACATGAACAACTATGGGGAAAACAGCCCTTAGTAAGTGCCTGAACTTTCTGCCCACGGGCAATGTGACCCAGGTCATTGCATTCTCATGTTTACTGCTGATATAAGCAGGGCTCTTCCTGTGAGACCCATTTGAGTGAGCGGGTTGAGCGTACAGAGGTGTCCTTGTGTTCCTGACATGGGCTTTGTCAGACAGCATGTGACCCCAACTAACCTTTGCATTGCCTCTGACCCCTTGTGCAGCTGCTGGTTGGTATGGCGGCCAAGTTTGGGGGCGTTCTTTGTCCCTGCCGGCCTGGTGGTACTGGTGACCTGGATCTACTTCCTGTGCACCATCTTCCGCCTGCGGCGCCGAGGCTCGGAGAGCACCAAGGAGCTGGCGGCATCGTCCATCTCCTCCCCACTGCCCGAGAGCCAGCCGGCGCTCAGCGGCAGCAACAGCCTGCTCTCCACGGACTCGGCCACAGGAGCCGGACACGCTGTTCCGCCGGTGGAGGACCAGTACTCGCTGAAGGTGCAGTTCCTGGCGCTGGTGACCACTCACTTCCTGTTCCTGGTGCTGTGGTGTTGCGGGGCCATGGCCGTGTGGCAGACGGGCCGGGAGAGCCTGCTCTTCAGCTGCCTGTACGGCGTGGCTGCGGTCGGCCTGGGCGTCTTCCTGGTGGTCCACCACTGCCTGAGGCGGCTGGACGTGCAGGCCGCCTGGCTCGGCTGCTGCCCAGCCTACCGGCGCTCGCAGCCCATGCAGGCTTACGGGCACCCATGCGCGGCCGGCCCGGGGAACGCAAGCGCCTCAGAGCGCGGCTCGCAGCTCTACGTGAGCTGCGCGCCGCCCAGCGAGGCGAACAACTGCTCCTCGGCCCGGTCCTCGTCCACTCCGAGCGGCACTAGTAGCGTCGGCCCCGGGCCCTGCAAGCTCACCAACCTGCTCCAGGTGGCCCAGGAGAACGGCAACAGCACCGCCCGGACGGCCGCCGTCGTCGCCGTCGCCAACAACCACACCAATACCAACACGAGCACCAGCACGGAGAACAACGGTAAGCCCAAAAACAATGCGCTGCCCAGCCTCAGCTCGGTGGCCCCGGTGCAGCCTCAGAGGAGGAAGACCAGCAGCAGGACTAAAACAGGCGGTGCTCAGTACCACCACCGTGGAGAGGGCCGTGGCCACTACCGCCTCAAGGCCCTGAGAGGGGCCGGTGGCGGGGGGAGTGTGGGCGCCCTGGGGCCCCCGGGACTGGAGCAGCTCGGCCTCTCCCAGGTGGGCCATCACAAGCACGCCTCCAGCGAGAACGGCAGCCTGCGCAACCACAGCCACTCCGAGAGCCAGACAGGCCCGCTTACCAACGGCCGGCACGGCGGCGGTGGCGATCCGCTGGCCACCAGCCCCTCGGAGGGCAGCGACGGGGGCAGCAGCGGCTGCCGGAAGCCCTTCCCCCTGCTGCCGTCGGTGGCCAGCCGGGTGGCCATGCAGCACGGCGGCGCCCAGAGGCGCTGTGCCAGCCGGGACAACCTCAAACTGGCCGCGGCCGCTGAGAGGGAGGCCAAGCGCAGCTCCTTCCCGCTCAACGCGGCCATGGGAACAGTCACGGGGTCGGCCACAACCAACGCCACGTCAGCGGCTAACGCAAACACTAACGCGCTCAACGGGACTCTGAAAAACTCTGTACTGGAGCTGGACACGAGTGGCACTGACCACTCCCAGAGCTCTGTGGGCATGAGGAGCGGTGTGTGGAAAAGTGAGACCACAGTGTGACCAATCAGACACTCATCCCTATTCAAAATGTAAAAAAACGCACCTTTTGTCAATGTCAGCTGACTTTAGAAAAAAAAAGTAAACAACCGAGGAACTGAACTGAAGGTTGCAAACAAACATGGGGAAGGATATATAGTTTATGTCAGCACAGTCTTTGCATCCCTGTCATTTAGCTAAGGATAACACAATGGAGCATGGAACTGTAGGTTGGAGTTCGAGGTTTGATGTTTTGCTATGAAATATGCAAAAATGTATGTTTGTATGTTTTAATATCAAGGTATTTCACCATAGATAACTAAGGAATTTGTTGAAAAGAACATTTTTACCCTTTTGGAGTTTATCTGTTTTGTCTGAATGCTTCACCCTATGCATCAGAAAGAGAGCATGGAAATGGAATCAAAGATAGCCCATTTTACTATGAACATCTCCTCTGTGAAGGACATTTTCTCTTGTATTTGTGCGTGCAAGCATGCCAATGTGTTTATAAAAAGTGTGTGTGTGCGTGTGCGCATGTGTGTGTGTGTCTGTGTGTCTGTGTGTCTGTGTGCGCATGAGAGAGAGAGCAAGAACTCCTAGTGTATATATTCTTCTTAACCATTTTAAGTATTAAGATGGAGTCAATCCTTCCCCAGCACTGAATAGAGCTTTTTTGCCTCTTGCAAGCAGACCAAGCTATAAGCATATGGATCTTTGTATTTAGAGTGAATGGGCCTCCACCCTCAACTACTCTGTTGAATGAATTTGTGGCATTGTGAACTTTGTGAAGCAGGAAGTGGCTGTCTGTGTTCCTGGACGGTTCCATTTTGCTGGGAATGTCCGGTTTGCTTCTCGTCAGTATTCATGGCTCACCACTGCCATCTACAGGACATAAGGCATCACTGATCATGCACTGATACATAAGGAAATTAGAGTTTCAAACTCTGGCTTTTGATGATCTTTGTGGCTCTTATTTTCTTTATACATCATGGCAGACATAGTAGTCTTTTACCCACAAATCCATATATTTGACAGAGGGCGTAATTATGTTTGCACTGCTGTCAACAGAATACCTGATTTCATGTTAAAATGTTCATGTTAAAATGTCTCTCTGGATGAGGCATTTATCTAATCAGTATTGTTTTGATTGGTCCACGGAGGTAATTATTGTGTGTTCATTCACTGAATCCTCGAGTGCCATTGTGATTCATGTGCAAAGCAGCCATTTCCCCACAGCCTAATTATCTATTTCCCCACTTTGTTTACATTTTAATATGCAAATCCAGTCATGGCCTGCCGTAGTAGATATGAGCCGGAGAGGACATTCTGATCAGTTCACAACTGCACACCATCCATGTTACAGTATTACCACAACAGTGTATTAGTGTGTTCAGGGACAATATCGTGCCAAAGAAAGGTTCACTGTTGAAAACAACCTCAATGCCACAGTATTTTACTAGTTTCTGTGCCATATTATGTGTCATCCCCTGAGTGTTTTAGTTTAGCTTTTACATCTCCCTTGAAGTCTATGTTATGTGGTGGCATGTATCATGGTTTTTGAGTGTGGTATGACAGTCAATATTCAAAAGTCATGGTTAGACAAGCTTTGTTAAACATATGGATTTAGCTGCATACATTGTTAGGTGGTTGTTTGTCTTTGTGTTTCGTGGATTTCAAAGTGGGTAGCTTTGGAACTTCTGTTATCAGACAAGTAATATACCTGCCAGTGTTTGTGCACTGAAAACTGCATTTCAGTGTTGGTTGTTACATGTGAGGTTTTCACAAACATATGTCCAAATTCATCTCAGAGTGTAAAGGGAGAAATCAAATTGTTACCTGTATTTATATTTGTATCTGTCATGGCATCAGTTTTAAATAATAGTAAAATAATAATTGTTTATTATTCAATAATATATTTGTTCTAGAAACTCAAACCGTGCCTTATCAAACTCTGATGCAAAATAAAGACTTTTGAAAAACCTCTTTGTTATTTTATTGTTGAGCTATGTATAAAGAACACACAGTTTGTGGTAGTTAGCAGTATCATAGCAGCAAGACTAAGAGCCATAACGCTGATATTTCATAATATTAAATAAAAAATGCAGGAAAGATATGTGTGACCAGTTGGAATAGCCGTGATAATCTTTCATAATCAATAGTCATACTTTTAGTGCCCATCATTCTGATTCCTTCTTTTGACTAGACTGAACTAGAACTAGAACAAGTACACCCATTACATGCACGTCTAAAGCATTTGATGTTCTATCAGCAGAACATTATGAAGGCCAATGTACCCTTACAAAGGAATGTCCTGATTTCCCTTCTGTTTTATGTCATTATTTCAATGGTAACTGCTCTTAAATAGCGTATTATATACAGTAGCCTCTAGAATTATTAGCACCTCTGCTAAAGTTGACTAAAAATAGGTATAAAATATAATCTGTTGGAGATGTATTGTAAATGAAAACAATGAGGAAAATCCAACCTTGAAGGGAAGCAAATGTATTCTGAGAAAAACTAAAAAAATCTCATTAAGAAATAAATATTTTTAACAAAAACAGGTCGCCCACAATTATTGACGCCCCTACAAAATCTTGTATACAAAATGTAATAGGAGCATTTTCCTGTTTATATTCAACTTTTAAGTTATTTAAGTTATTTAAGTTAATCAGAGTGTCTGTGAACTTTCAGAAGTAGTTAATGACTTTCTTTTTTACTAAGTAATGAAAATAAAGTGATACAGAGGCTAAATCCCTTAGTCATTTTTCAACATGGGAAAGATAAGAGAATACATTAAATTTAAATGAAAGGAAAGTGTGCTGAAATGTGTAAGTAAGGCTATAAAAACTACTTGGTTAAAAATATTACAGTTTCCGTAACATATGCAGTTAAAACAATAATTAAAAGGTTATAATCAACTGAAAATGTGACAAACATGCTGGACAAAGACCCATGGATATTTTGCCCCCACGCACAGTATGGAGGATGGTAAGAGAGGCAAAAAATTCCATTAGAATCACTGTTTGAAAGTTACAGAAAAAGGTATCATGGGGTCACCAAGTCCGCCAGAAAATCTTCTAAAGTGACATCAATGCTAATAGATTACTTAGAGGGCATGCCAGGTAAAAGCCTTTTCTGTCATTTAATTACAAATGTAAATGTGACTGTCTTGAATTATGGTCTATTGTCAAAATTGCCCTCTTTTGCAAGAAACACTTTGTGTGGGTTTTTGCATGTCATAGAAGAATGTAGTGAAAAGAAGCCCATGTCTAATGAGAGTTATGGTGGAGGGGCTGTGATATTGTGCGGCTGTTTGTATTCCCAAAGGCCTTGGGAACCTTATTAAGGTGCAAAGTATCATGAACCTCAAGAAAAACCTGAACATTTCCCATGGAAATCTGTCCATCTCTGCCAAGACACTAAAAGTGGATCATTCATCAGGTCAATGAACCAAAACAAATGTCCAGATCAAAACAAAAATGGTTTAACACAAAATCAAGTCTTTGCCATTGCCATCTCAGTCCCCTGATCTAAACTTTATAGAAAAACAGTAGGTGAGTCAAAGGAGAATGCACAAGTGTGAACCTATCTGGATGATCTTGGGAGATTTTGTAAAGATGAATGATGTTAAATTCCATGCTTTGTATTCTCCAATTTTATGGTAGCCTGGAAAATCCAGACCCTGGTAATTTTATGGGGTGTCATAAGAGAAAATTATGAGCTGTTGTATTGGCAAAGAGAGGCTTAAGAAGGTATTACAAGCAGGGTTGATAATAATTGTGGCTGGCGAGTTTTTGTTAAAAATATTAATTTATTTATGATATTTTCCTTTTTCTCAGAATAAATTTGCTTCCCTTCAAAACTGGATTTTTCCTCATTGTTTTCATTGTGAGATTACAATAAATCACTCAGATTATCAAATCAAACTAATCAAACAGATTATTTTTTATAGGCCTACTTGAGTTTAGTCAACTTTAGTAGAGGTGCCAATAATTCTGGAGGGTACTGTATTATTTAGACTGATCTTGTATATGTATTGTATATTTGTTTAGACCTCCACAAATATACATTATATAGCTGGAGACAGCATAGACTGTTTGTTATCATGAATACTAAAATGTACAAACTAAAATGTTATGCACAGTAGGCTGATGAAATGAATTATAAATAGATGTTCATTTTTATTTATCAAATTAATTAGATATGACTAGCCTACGGGTAACGAGAGTGGACGAAGTACACAATTCCTTTACTTAAGTGAAACTTAAGTGATACACCTTGTTAAATATTACTCCAAGTAACAAGTACTTGCTTTTAAAAAATACTTAAGTATTCAGAAGTACACATATTTGTCCTTTTTAATGTATTGCAATGTAATGTTTATTTGGTTACTACAGTAATAGGGTATTATACATAATTTGGTCACTCATAGGACTTACATCCAACAAAAACATTTTACCTATGTTCATAACTTTACCACTGTTCAAATGGATGCAATAATACAATTTAAATCATTATTCATTCTGTGTTCACAAATCTAAAAACATTTTAACTGCCGAATACTAAACCAGATAAATAATCTACTCAAAATTGAGTTATCATTTAATGATGTACGCTGAAGATCAACCTATGTGGTGAATGTCAGATGATTGTCTAATTTCATTCCAATTTCACTATGATCATGGAGGATAACCTGGTTAACACCAGACCACTTGTCAAGTCTCAATTGCAAACAGGTTCATTAAGTTCTCTCAGGCTACATGGAGGATGTTCTGATGAAGAATCTATTGCCAACAGGTTTGTGTAGTTCTCCAGGTTACATAAAGGATGTTCTGATGAATCTATTGCAAACAGGTTTGTGTATAGTTCTTCCAGGCTACATGGAGGATGTTCTGAATGAAGAATCTATTGCCAACAGGTTCTTGTAGTTCTCCCAGGCTACATGAAGGATATTCTGATGAAGAGCAAACAGTTTTGTGTATAGTTCTCCCAGGCTACATGGAGGATCGATGTTCTGAATGAAGAATCTATTGCAAACAGGTTCTTGTAGTTCTCCCAGGCTACATGGAGGATGTTCTGATGAAGAATCGGTCACCATCATTACCACAGACAATTCAGCCAAGTTCAAATTGGACTATTGAAAAAAAATGAACTTCAAGATGGTCAATCGCATTATTGAATTCAAAGACTCAAATGTGATTAAAAGTAACGAATACTTCATGCTCATATTTCAAATGTAGTGGAGTCAAAACTACAGTATTTGTCTTTCAAATGTAGTAAAAATGGAATAAAAGTCACAATAATTTGTAATTGTTAATACTCAAGTAAGTAGGTCTACAGATAGGCTACTCAAAAATCATACTTTTAATACTTCAAAGCAGAGGTGGGACAAAGTCACTGTTAGGCAAGTCACAAGTAAGTCTCAAGTCTTAACGCTTAAGTCCAAGTCAAGTCCCAAGTCAAGACAGAGATGTCCCAAGCAAGTCCAAGTCAAGTATTACCAAGTCGAATCCAAGTCCAAGTCCTTATTTTTTTGAGTCCTAAACAAGTCACTTTCTTATTACTGCATATTAATATGTCATCAATCATGCTTTCTATATATCATTCTTATCAATATATCATACTTGACATACTGAAGTGTTTTAAAACACTTATAAGTACGGAGCCCCTAAGGGGACATGAGCAAAATAAAATCTAAAGTTTAGTTTCATGTGCTCACGTGAAACTTTCATGTGCGCACGCGAAAGTTTCATTTGCGCACGTGAATGTGACTTTAGCTCATTCGCCGTGTTTCCCAGAGTTCGATAAGTCGAATATGTACGTGGTATGGAATATGTATGTGATAGCCTAAGTATGTGATATGTATATGGTGTGGAATTGGGTTAGCCTATTCACCATCTCCCCTAGAGTTAGATAAGTGAGCAAAAGCATTTTTGTCTCTTTACATGCATTGTCTTATAGCTTAGTGAATGGAATCTCTCATTGCATTGTTAGTGAGTGTCAGCAAAGTGAGCCAATAAAAAAAATCCCTAATTACTTGTGGCCTGGTATTCACAACGAGTAGGCTACAACCTGCAATGCAGATTAAGAAGACGAGGCGATTTAGGTAGATATATTGACTTGAGACTACAGTATATTGGGGCGAAGCACTGCTACTTGGGTGCAGAGATATCACGCAACACATAGCCTACCTTGTCTCACTCGCCACAGCACAGACAATCATGGGCGGATTATGAACTTTTGGGCCCCTGGGCCCAGATGTATTAAGGGCCCCCCACTAATTGTCGTATATGTGGGAGGGGGGGTTTGGGGTTCCTCCCCCAGAATTTGTTTAATTTGTTTGATGTGATTTCCTGTATTCTGGTGCATTTTGGGGATTGCCAATACTAAATTCAATTGGATTCATAGCCTACATCCTGATTTGTTGATATTGAGGCAATGATTACATGCAAAGGCTTGGGCTTCAGGGCCCCCTGACGCCTTGGACCCCTGGGCCTGGGCCCGGTAGACCCGTGCAGTAATCCATCCCTGCAGACAATCTCTAGGCTACTCTTTAAAAACAGCCCCTACAAGATGCTTGGCGATTCTGACCTTTTGACGATCAAAACTCTCAGCAACTGGTCCCTAACAAGTCAAGAACTAAGCCCTACAGTGCATTCTCCTCCAAGATGCCTGGAGCCTTGTGCTCAATGTCCCCAAATATGTTGCTGGCTGCACTGCATTCTAAGCCATTCTATGTTACACACCCCATAGCTGTTTTGTCATTCAAAATGTTAGAATGGCTTAATGCAGTGCAGCCAGCAACACATGTTATGTAGGCTATGTAGAGTATTGGTCTTCACAACTGAACGTAAATGCCCCTGCCCCTTTTTTAGAATATAAAAATGTCTAGTCATTTGTTATACCAATAGGCCTACTATAATAACAGTGCCGCATGGGAATTTGAAGAAAGAGGACCGATGCAGGCTAATTTTGTGGCGGTAGTGGGGTAGCGTATCGGTTGGGCGCCAGGTGGATTTATCCACCACCACTCAGACAGAGTGAAGATAAACTAAAGTTAAGAAATAATAACTAAATGGCTTTATAAAGCACCACAAAACATTACATGGTTTTAACTCTAACTAAAAGACTTCAAGAAATGCAAACAGGTGTGTTCAAAAAGGAATATATTGTTCAGGACACACATATGAACACCACACAAGCAAACAAACAACCACAACAGCAGTAGCAGTCCATTCAGCCTATTTTTAGGTCAGGCCACTAGGAGGCGACAAAAAACGCAAAAAGGCAAGACGCAAAAAGGTCCAAAAACGAGGGGGAAAAAAGCAGTATGCAGTTAAACAATTTAGGCTGCTATAAGCTACTCAAATGCAGCACAGACATTTTATTTAGGCTATAACTAATTGCCTTACTACAACGTAGCCGACTGCTTCAAAGCTCCCAGTGTGGATAAACCAATAAATACAAAATAATGAATTTGAACTTCCCCTGGGGATCAATAAAGTATCTATCTATCTATCTATCTATCTAACAATAAATAGCAAAATCACGGTAACAAAAAGAAAAGCTCTCCAAAACTAGAGCACAAACAGGATTGATTTCAGTTTACAGTTTAGATTAGATTACAATAAAGGTAGGCCGGCGCGGGAGGAAAGGAAAATGTAGAAATACAAATATCCCCAAAAGGAAAAATTATAATCCCCAGGAAACCCCTAAGGAAACCCTCCCTGGTAGCCTATGTAATCTATGTTCAATTTAAATCGCGCCGCTCACGACTAAACAACAAGAGTGCTTTTAAAGAGCACGGGACGACACAGAGAAGTGGGCCAGCTGCTACAACCTCGCTACTGTCGCGTGTCTCCTGCGAACAATGGTAAAACAGTTCTAATGCAAGGAGATCACGGAGCGAATGGAGTGCACACCAAAGGACCAAACTCGCACAAAACTACTAGCTTACCCACGTTGCGTGACTCCTGCAAACAATGATAAGACCGTTACAGCGCAAGGAGATCACGGAACGAATGGGGCAAGACAGAAGACCCGACAGGCCAGGAACAACAACTTTGCTGCCGTGATCGCTTGCTTAACAATGATGAAACAGTTCGTTATTGCAAAGCGATCACGGAGTTCGGTTTGGACTAGACCAAACACGCACAAAACTCTGAACAACTCGGTGGAGTTATCAACCTGCCGAACAAAAAGAAAGACAGTTCTTTGAGGCTAGGCAATACTCATGGAGCGTCCGAGACAAGGACCAAACCAGGCCGCTCTCACAAGGCAAAACACTCTACCTGTCGGACCAAACCAGGCCGCTCTCACAAGGCAAAACACTCTACCTGTCGGACCAAACCAGGCCGCTCTCACAAGGCAAACACTCTACCTGTCGGACCAAACCAGGCCGCTCTCACAAGGCAAAACATTCTACCGGTCATGACGGTGGGGCAGCTTCGACGGAAAGGCCCTCTGAACTTTGGGCGCCTGTTCTAGTTGGCCTGTTGGCTGGCGTCAGAGAAAAAAAATAAAGGTTCGCTGTGTTGGGAGATAACACGAGGCAGAAGAGGGGGGTCAAGCCTTCGTCGCGACCATGACTGAGTGGAGCGGGCCAGGAGCAAAGGAGGACAGCTCTGCAAGGAGGCAGCGCGAAGAGGGACGCCGAAACCGGTAGCTGACGGCCTGAGAGCTCAGCGTGGTCCGGCTGCCTGCCTATCCTGGTCGGTGCAACTGTGGAGTGGAGCGACGGAGGTGCAGCGACAGTTGACCCGTGAGTTCCAGTGCTTGGTGCCACAGTCTACGGTAGTAAGGCTACCTAGGGCCCCGTCTGGAGAGGAGTGCCGCGGTGACACGCCACGGAAAGTGCAGCCTGAGGGCGGCTGCTGAGAGGGAGCTGGTGACGAGCGGGGACGGCCACGTGGCTGCTAGCACGCCCGCACTGGATTGCTAGCAACGTGGCTCCCCGTTGAGTGAGCTCCTGCGGCGTGTGCACCCCACGTGTTGTTGCCGGTATCATGGACTGAGCGAGTGAATGCCGTAACGGCTCCTACACACAGCTGCGTGCGTTGCGTTGCTGGAGACGCATCCCATTCACTTTACATGGGCTCACGTCATCCGTTGCCGAACTGAATTGTGGGTCCGTTGCGTCGCGTTTCTCCCGTAGCTCGCGTTGAGAAGTTCAGCTGGTGCTGCACCGACAGACGGCACCGGCCAATCAAGCCAATCGACGGATGGCACCAACCAATCAAATTACGGTTATACTTCAAGTCATTTGCATAGCTACCGTCGGGAACACCCACTGGCATGCGTTGACGGAACGCAACTGTGTGTAGGAGCCGTTAGTCTATACAATTTGAAGAAGTCAGCTGATGATTGTAGCAAGTTAACATGCATGGCTGATGGTGTTGTCTTGCTACAGCAGTTGCCCAAGCCAATAGGTCTTCAAAGTATCATGGTTAAGTTTTCAAACATTTCACTGACTGCTGGTCAGGCTCTCTATGGCCACCTAGTATCTGTAGCCTAAATTGAGGAAGCGTTGCTGGTCTAAAAATAAATAAATAATAATAAATAAAAAAAAAACGTGTAATGGGGAGGATTGAACCCATGTCGACTGCGTGAAAAAGCAATAGGCTATATAAGCATTAACCTGTTGCACCACAGGAGAAGCATGAACATGAGAATTGGGAAATAAAATATCAATAAAATATCAAACCCATGTTTACATGTCAGCAACATTAACGTTAATAGCCTATAAGCCTAAGAGTTTTGACTCTCCCTGTGCGCAAATTTTGTGTAAAATATGGACACGTTATAGACTTCTCCTGCCCATTGCAGTGTGCGTTTCAATGCCTGTGTTTCATTAACTGAATTCTTAAAAGAATAGGCTGGACAAAAGGATAGGCTACACAACACAAGGATACACATTTTTATTTGATTTATTTGCTGATTTATTTGCACTACAGACACTTCAGGTAGGGGCGGCCACAGCCTAACCTCAGTGAAACGTTTGTAAAACTTAACCATGATACTTTGAAGGCCTACTAAATGGCTTGGGCAACGGTAGCATGATAACATGGTAGCCAGATAACATGAACAGCTATGTTAACTTGTTACAATTATCATAACGTTAGCTGACTTCTTTTAATCATACAACTGAAGTCAATTTCTGTGAGTGCCGTCAGTTGGATCGTGGCGCAAGTTGATAGACGTCTGATTACCAAGCAAACAGGTCAATTTATTCGTGGTTCGATACCCACGTGAAGTTAATTTATGCTATTTAGGTGTTTGTTAAACATGTCATGCATATTTGTGTGCGTCTCTAGTATATCAATGTAATTTAAGCTTTGAACGTCACATCACAAAGCTCATACAGTCTTGTTTCTATCACCTCAGAAATATTTCCAAGATTAGTTCCATCTTAACTTTTAAAGACACTGAGACCATTATACATGCATTTATTTCTTCACTGGATTACTGCAATAGTCTTTTTTCTTGTCTGAACCAAAAATCTATCAAGAGACTTCAAACTGTTCAGAATTCAGCTGCCCGGCTTCTTACTAAGACAAAGTACTGTAATCACATTACTCCTGTGTTAGCCTCACTGCACTGGCTCCCAGTAAGCTTTAGAATTGATTTTAAGATTCTTCTGATTACTTTTAAAGCTCTACATGGCCTGTCTCCCAACTACATATCTGATCTCACCTTATACACCTGTGCGTACTTTAAGATCATCTGGTAGTGGTTTCCTAACTATTCCTAAGGTCAATCTCAAAACTAAAGGGGAGAGAGCATTTAGTGTCAGGGCACCTAGGCTCTGGAATGACCTGCCTGATGAAATCAGGTCAGCCAAGTCAGTATGCTCTTTTAAATCCCTCCTTAAAACTCATATTTACAAGCAAGCCTTCCTTAGTTTTGTTTAAGTAATATACTTCATTTTGTGTTAAGTTTATTAAGTTTTATTTCAGTGTCAAGTTTTATTTCAGTAAGTTTTATTTCAGTGTCAAGTTTTATTTCAGTATCCTAAGTTTTATTTCAGTGTCAAGTTTTATTTCAGTGTAAGTTTATTTTCCTTTTTCAAATTTATGTTAAGTTCTAATTGAATTAGTATATTATTTGATTGTTATATTATTATGTCCTATTTGCATTTTCATTTATGTTGATATTGTACAGCACTTTGTAACTTTGTTTTGAAAAGTGCTATATAAATAAAGATTATTATTATTATTATTATTATCAGAAAGTGACAAATCTGCAAGCGGCCACATCTGTCAAAGACTCGTCATCAATCATGAAACGTCATCAACGTAGCCAGTTAACACGGGAGCCAGTTGCCATGTAACACCGGCACGAACACATTCTATGTCGTGCGTAAAGTCTGTCCATGTAAAATACAACATGTAGGCCTATTGGATTATCCGATTGCTTGGCAGACCAATTGCAAAAGACAGAAATTATTGACATGAAGTTCACCAATCAAATGCTGCGCTCTGTGGAATGGGCAGAACCGTTGTATGACGAGACAGGAAGAATTTCAACAAACAAAGGGACGAAAGTATCTTTTTCTGTGGCCAGTTTGTGTCCTACCAGAATTACTGATAGGACGACAACATTTTCGGGGATTCCTCCCCATATAGCCTAGCCTACTCTGCATAACCTACATTTCAAGATTTCGTAAACTTCTAATGCTGCCACCTCGTTGACTGTGTTCAGGGTATTTAGTGACTACAATTTATTTGCAATTACTTTACATTTAGATGTCCAAATGTATGACTAGTCGGCTTGACAGGTAGGGAAGCTGTCGACCATGTTGTTATTCTGAACGCGCCACAGCTATTTTTGTTAGGCTACTAGATTATGAACAGATAGGTAGGCTAAGTGTTTCAAGTGTAGCCTAATTCAATTAACCCATAAGACATGAGTGGGCCACGTTCAGTCAGTTGATGCAGCATCAACAATTAATACGGAGAGGCGTAACAAATTTGGAATCAAGTAGCCTAGGCGTTGTTGGTCATTGAATCGCTTTGGTGTGTTTATAGTCTCTAGCCTAGGCTACTATTCAGTCATAGGCTACATTTTGCTATAAGACGATAAAAACGTGTGCGTACAATCCGTTACTAACAATCAGACCAATGAATGGTTAGGCCTACTAAACCACTGACAAATGTAGCCTAATCTGTGATTCATTCAGTTTAAGAGTAGGCTAGTCTAATTTCCACATCCTCATCGTCTACGTCACCGGAATAATCATGCTTTCATGATCCAACCTGCGAAGGAGGAGTCTGTAGCCTTCGGTGGAATTGCGAAACTACTCGATGTGCATCAAAGTCGGACGGGACAGTCAGTGTTGTAGTTCGCTTTCTGAACGTTATATTCGAACGCGTTCAAGTAGTGTAATATCTGTTCATTACCGGCCTTTTAATAAATAGGCTGGATCCTCGCTTTGATCTGAACTGAGGGCCTGGAGAATGTCTTTAGCAGACCAAAGTCAACAATGGTATCCTACAAGTGTACAGGTAACGGTGTTCCAAGCCAGGAACTTGAAAACCAAAGGGAAGAATGGTACCAACGACGCGTATGCCATCATGCAAGTGGCCAAAGACAAATTTTCAACGTCAGTGGCAGAAAAATGTGTGGCACCGACATGGAAGGAGGAAGCCACTTTTGACTTGCCGCTCTTCCACCATGGCAACGCCGACCGCTGCATTTTGTATGTCATCGTAATGCACCGGGCGCTGGTGGGTCTGGATAAGCTACTTGGACAGGCAGTCATCAACCTCTTGGACCTCCAAGATAACAAGTCCAGGAAGAAGAGCGAGTGAGTGTTTTTAGTCTAATCGAAGGAGGATGTAGCCTATGTAAATAGTTTAGGTCAGACGAACATGAAAAGGGTGTTATGGAAGCCTTTGAGGCACCAGAAATGAATTATTGAATGAAAGTCTTTTTTGTTTTGTTTTGGTATTCTCAACATTCTCAGTTTTCCCTATGTGTTCATACTGTATGTGAAAAGGCCTAGCAGGCAATGTTGTGGATGGCTGAGCCAACAGGCTCCTGGGCAACAACAGGCTTGTGTTACCTGCTGTGTGCCTTGAGGGCATAGGCCTACACCTTTCACCAGTTAGCTGAACTCCTCCTATTATTTTCATACTCCCGTTCCAATCACTCCCCTGTTTGTCTACTCTGTGCTGAATCTCAACAAAAACATGTTCTAAAGTGTCATCCAGACACACCCAAATATTTTGGTCAGAATTAGGGAAGTTTGCCACTGGAAGCTTACTGTAATGGTAAACCATTACTTCTCAATTCAGGAATTCATTGCTGTATTCATGAGTAACTTTGTCTTGTATAAAGTGTAGGCTACTGACACGGATAGGCTACTGATATTTAAAATTTAAAACCATTTGGACGATAATTGATGCAAATGACGTTGGTGATTATTTGTTTGTTTACTTCATTTTTGTTGTTAATCATAGCTTTTAGCGGCAAGGAAACAAACATAACAAACATTAAAATAAATGACAGAACCATTTTCCAGTCTTTCGGGCCTGAGGTTTGAATACCTCAGTCAATGCATAACACAGCATTTAGCTGATGCAGACTTGATGTATTATAATAGATAAACATCAGCCACTGCCATCAGTAACTGTCATATAAATTTGCTGATATCAGTCAACAAGACTGATACCTGCCGATATCGATGTTGGGCTGATATATTACTTTGAAGAAATAGGTCTGGGACTTGTGTCCATGTGTCTGTCTTTTTTTGTATCTCACGTTGTGCTGTGTAAAGTGAAATAGGCTTTGCTGATGATCGGCCAGTGTAGGGAATCTGTGATACCTATAGCTTAGCACAAGTAATATGATTCCTTTCCTGCATATGTCTGAAATTTTAAAAAGGTGGGACAATGTCAACAATGAAACATTTGTCCTCACTGGCAGTACATGAAGGTGTTAAAGGCACAGTCTCTTGTTCATGTTAAGTCAAATAGCCATTCAAATTCCATCCCTCCTATGTGTGCCCCAGAAGCATGCTGGATGCTGGATTGGCTTGAATAGTGTTTGGCCTCATCAATGCCACTTTGTTTTTGTTTTGATTTTTCATTTGCAGAGAGAGAGCTGTGTACAAACACATACACAAACAACTGCAAGAAGTGAGGGAATTCCTTGAATTTTACAAAAATGTATTTGATTAGGTTCACTGGCTATAATATTTATAATGCCAGAATGTTCTAAGAATTTGACCTAGCAATATGGTTTTATAGAGTATGATCCAGCAACAACCCATCTTAAGTAATCCACAACAGAGCGTGCCTGTTTTGAACTTTTATTTTTTTTGCTGATCTCTGGCTTTTTGCCGTTTTTACTCTGATGTGCTCAGATTGGACTTGCGTCAAGGGCAGTCTCTCATGCTCAAACATTCACCCCGAGCACTCCCCCGTGGGCACTGCCCTCTCTCATTCCAGCATTCCACCATGATGCTATTAGACCTGAGCCTCACCAAAGACATCATAATGAAATCTAGTTATCCCAAACTGTGCTGTCCTTGAGGTCAAAGACTACTTTTAGTAAAGATACAATGTCTGATAGCCTGTGCTAAACTATAAGAAGGAAGATAGCAGAACTCTATATGTGGGGTTTATAGGGAAGGGGTGGGCTTCCTGTTTTTTATTTATTTATTTTATGCTGAACTTTGTGGATTCCCCCTGTCCAACAGAGCTGAAAACTCTAATCAACACCGAGTCCCTTTAGTTAGGGTGACTCAGAGGTTATGCCCCTTGATAAGACGTTTTGGGACCTGCGACTTTGAAGGCTTCCTACAGGAACCCACCCAGCTACACTTCATTAAATAGGCATTTTAACAAGGCCCCCCTCAACATCCCAGGCTAACCCTTACCCCAGTGTTTTACCAGGAAACAAAGTGGACTCTGTTGAAGTACTTGCTTACATGTGTCATTGTGTCGGCTAAACATAAAGTGTTTCACTATTGAGTCTCCAAATGCTGAAAAGCATGCAAGAGGTTCTTACATAATCTTCTAATGACAGAAAAGTTACTTGCTTCCTTCTTGCCTCTTGTTCATTTTCCATCCTGTTCTTTTGATGGGGACGTGTTGTATTGGCCTGATAAGATAGCCAGTCTTGGCATATTTAGCCTTTCCTGTTGACCTCTGATGATACTGGTATTTCCCTTTAAGGCTTGCTCACGGTCTGATGGTCTCTTGTGTGAGCAAATGGCCTGACAGAGTCTAACTCATGATTTGAATACAGTGTATGGATGGGAGTTCAGCAGTTGAGCATGAATATAAATGGCAGTGTCATGGTTTTAGTTTTGGAAGTAAACATGCACAACGTTACATACACACCATGAAATGCATGATGCCAAATCCCTAGAAACTGCACAATAGGGATAGACAAGCTCTAATGTGTTGATATATCCCCATGTGGATGGCTAAACTTATTGCTGTCAAGTCAAACATTGGTGTAGATGATGTTGAATGCATTTATTTTGTCTTCTTTTGAAGGTAATGAAGAGTGTTTTTATTGGCTGGCATTATGCCTATGCCCTGGTTTACCCTTGCTTGGCAGTAAGGCTGACCACCCTTCCAGCAGTTTCACACCGTGCAGCCAATTCCCTGTATTTGCATACTTCTCCTTGCGTTGGATTTTCCAGGTAGTCTCACCGTCATAGTATTGTCTCATGTAAAAGCGACATCAGTCACCTGGCCTTGTGAGTTACAGTATGTGCTCTATGTGAGGCGTGTAGGTGGCCAGTTCACCCGAGACATCCATGTAATGGCCTTAATATAGCTCAGAGTGAATCAGTGTGGTAACACCCTGACGTGTTTCAGTGGGTGTGGTATTGAAGGTCTATAAACAAATGATGCCACATTTTCAGAAATGGAATTGAACAAAGCAAAAACACACACACACCTTCGATGATGTGTTTGGGTTTGTCAGTGTTTGTCACATGCGTTAGGAGTTAGGAGACGTTAAGCCTTTGGTGATTCTTAGTTAGTTCACATAACGTGCTGAACAGGAAGGACCAGACCGTGAACATCGATGGCTCCTCTGCTGAGAGCTTTATTTTTGTATGACTGAACAACATATTAGTAATATTAATAATAATAGATTTTATTTGTAACACGAAATATCAATGTGCTACATGTTTGTGTTAAGCTGTATGTTTTTAAAATATATGCAGCAGTATTCACTCAAACTGGTTGTTTGTCATTTGGACTAATGGCCAAGTCAAGCTAATCTGGCTTCATAATTACTTGCTGCTTCATTTGTTGCTGCCACAGCAGGGTGTACCAAGGGCGTTGCGTGTCATAAATGACCTCTGTGTTTACAGTGCTCTAGTCTTTTTATCAGTTGCCTTCATGTTTCATGAACAATGTTTCCTGAGTGCAGCAATTTTATGAGTGCTGTTTTTCACACACACACACACACACACACACACACACACTCACGGAGGATTAAATTCCGCCCTTTTCTCCCATAGTCATTGGCATCATATTACTGTCCTACTTGAGTGTAATGTTGATATCCCAGGACTTGACATTGACACTGAGGGCCTGGTTCTCATCGCTACGATTCTTTTGTCCTTCATGGAAACTCAGCTGCATGTATTTTCACCCCTCAACGTGGGACAAAACGCTGAGAAAACATTGTGGCCGTACAACATCTGAGATCAAATTCCATACTTTGGTATCGATGATTGATATAACTCAGCTAAGGGCATGTTCTCACAATACATGGGCTCAGCAGAGTGGAATGTGTTGACAATGGGTTTCAGAGGATAATCAATTAACTATGTTAAACAAAAGTGACCCCCTTATTTTATACCACAAAAGGTGAAAGCTGTTGTTATTGAGCTTTGTTGTTCCTGTGATGTTTCTGTTTTTTGGTAAAGCAAGGTGTGTGAACAACACCTAGGTCATGAATTTGCTTCCTAGAAAGTACACATATTGATAAGATATGTACTTCTACTTTTTAAATAATTAGCTTTGTATAGAACGGCATTTTTAATAAGTACCGGTATATGTTTAAGTGTCTGAAAATATGTTTACTGGTAATTGTCCAGTGCTCAAAATGGATGTACAAGCCCAAACTAAGACTGTCTCGGATGATTGTTTAAATTAATTGAACACACAGTTCATACAGAGTAAACTGTCATTACAGAAGAAAAGTAACCAACCTACCTGGCTTACCATGGATCAAACTATGGTATGATGTGGTATTTAGATGGGACCTATGTAGGCTTAGGCTATTTATTTTACACATTTCACAAAGAAATACCTTATTTAAATGTGTCATTCAGTTATACCACAAACATCTTTAGGGAGGATAACATTTATAAACAGATAGTTTAATGTATTATAATCTCATTCATAGAATTGGTGGAACAGAATTGCAGAGGTATCAATGTCTCTCCACTGGAGCCCACAGTCTCATGTTTCTCAGTAAACATGGAGCTATGTTTAACTACCAAACACTGACGCGGTATTAACGGGAGACAATACATAGCCTAGTTCCTATTAAGCCTCCCAATGTGCTGTGTTTCTCTTTAACGCTGTGAAATTAGGAAGGGCAAAACCATGAGTATTACTGAAACAGGAACACTGTTGTTGTACGGTCTTGCACAAGTAAAAAAATGGTGGGTTGTGGGGGGGGATGGGCCTGTGTTATTCTCTTAGTCGTATATTGGTTTTGCTTAGCTGACCTTAGGAGAGAGATAAGGCCTTTCGCAATAGTGACCCTGCGAAGGCCGTTTCTGTAAAACTAACATGAAGGCCTCCCCACAGGGCTGTGGGGCACACTGGAATGCAGGTTTGCTATTACTCCCTTTTTCCCTTGCTGAATTCCTTTTTCCATGGAATGATGATTCGGAGAAGGCAGCACTTATTCCTGCTTTATTAGAGCAATTTTGAGGGTTGCTGACTCCAGAAAGTATCATGGTTGCTGGCGGCAGTGAGGATGCGCTGTCTCAGATAGCCTAACCATGAAATATTGATGGTATCCTCCTCCAGTGCAAGGATATTTGAATTTACTACTGACTTTCCATTTGTCATGCTTTATAAAATGGATGTCTGCTCCTTCAGTAGGTTGAATAAATTGGGCCATTTGTAAGGAATGTGGTAACGGCTATGTCCTATGAGTTTTTGAGGTCTACCAATCATGGCTGTATTCTCAATTCTGACTCATCTGGTTATTTAGAAATAAGCATAATATACTATTGCTGAAAAGTACATGTAAATGGAAAAAATAGGGGTACTTTTCTACTGCTTTGATTTTTGCATCCCACACTACTTTCCCACAGCAACGAAAAGCGGTGTTGATTGTCAGTTGGTGATTGCCAGTGAGCATAGCAATGGACCTAAGCCTATATTTAAGTGCTTCAGTCAACTCTTCATTGTTAGTTCTTATAATCGGAACAGATATGAATATTCTGTAGGCCTGCTGATAGTCAGGCTGATGTAAAGTCCCATGTTTCAGTTCTCTCTACCTCATTTTGTATGGGCTGAGGTAAAGCATTGTGTGTGAGTGTGTGTGTGAGAGAGAGAGAGAGCTATTGGATTTGCATTTACATGGGATAGCAGTTTGTTGCATACATGTAAACATGAGTAAATCCATCTACATGTTATCGGTTGATTCAGTATTGTGGTATTTTTAGCTTGACAACAGTGTTATCTTTCAAAGTGAAAACTCATTTACACACAACTACACATTATTTGGTACATAAATGCAGTCCACAGCTACTCTTTTAATGATCCAAACACATGCTTACTGAACTTCCTCTGTCCACACCTTTCTAATTTCTGTGCACGGCAGGATCCCTGGAGTCACTGGAGAGAGAGTGTGTTTTGACAACGGTGTTGTTTGGATAATTACATGTTTTGTCACGATTATGAAAAGTGCTCTCCAGAACAGCCCTACCTTTGCCATGCATGCTGGCTCAATGCTGATTGTATTGACCCGGGGAGGAGGATCAGTGTAGAGGCAACACAAAGACTTAATTGTCTGTTTTTATCAGCTGGCAGCCTTGTGTGGCCCCGGAGCTCACTGGAACGGGGGGACCTTCACAGAAGGCAACAGAGTATGCTCGTCTGATATTGAATAGGACACACAGAAAAGTCCCTGTTCTCCTTGTAACATAATTACTTTAGCAATTATGGCCAGAGTTAGGAGGAGTGTAGTCTATTTCAAGATTTGACCTCAAAACTATTGAGATCATCCATGTTTTTTTTCCCTCATCTTCATTTCATTTTCTGCACCCGGGTGATTTGACAAACATAGGTTGTCATGTGAGACCAAGTGAAGACAGCATTAACCAGAGACTTTGGAGCAGCTGTTTTTAAAGTGGATATATGGTTACTGAATGACCCATGAGTTATTTAGTCTTATGTTTTTCGCTCTCCCTGTCACTTTTGCAGGTGGTTCAAGCTGCTGGATAAAAATGGGAAGGCAGACAAAGATCGTGGGGAAGTTCTGCTGGACATCCAGTTCATGAGGAACAACATGACAGCCAGCATGTTTGACCTCTCCATGAAGGACAAACCACGGTCCCGTCTTGGCAAGCTTAAGGACAAGGTCCGGGGAAAGAAGAGTGATGGCTTCTCTGACTCAGCGTCTGCCATTGTGCCTTCAGTCAGTCAGGTGCTAACGGACAGCGACGGGGAAGGGGATGCCCACTCAGAATCTCCGGCCACAAAGAAGAAGTCCAAACTTAAGTCTTTGTTCGCCCCCAAAAGCAACCTGCACCGCAACCATTCCCAATCTATGTCCGTCTTGGGAACCCTCCCAGAAAAGAACTCTCCCCTCAGTGGTAGCCGATCCTCTGGCCTCAATGTTGAGTCCCCTGATGGTGAGTGTGTCCTCTTTGTAGTTGACATTAGTGCCAGTTCTGTTATGTAGCAGTAACAGGCTTTTGTGTGAGAAACCAGTGAAGACCGTGATTAATGTTTTCCCCCCTCTGCCTGCCTTTCACAGTGAAAAGGAAGATCGGTCTTGGCAAGTTTGGGCTTGGTCATAAACGCACAGGAAGTAATGACAGCAAGGTATCCCAGGGTCCCTTCTCCTTGCTGGGCCGATCCAAGCAGAGTGCCGCTGACCAGAACACCATGTGCATTAATGGCAGCCACGTCTACTCGGAGGAGCACGAACCCAAGACAGGCTCCACCCTCAGCCTGAACAGTTCAGGAAAGGGCTCTGTGGAGGACGTGAGGAGACAGCATGAGCGGAACTTCTCTGATGCCTCCACCGACTCTTTCAAGGCCCTGACCATCCCCAGCTACAAACCAGAAACACAGGAAAGGAAGACCAGTGTACCGCAGCGCCTTACAGAAGAGAAGGAGTTGGAGGCGAAGAGCCAGGCTGAGGAGAAGCTGAGGCAAGCAGAGGAGAAACGCAGGCAAGCAGAAGGAAAGAGAATCCAGGAGATGCTGGACCACCAGGAGGAGCAGGAGAAGAAGCGGATGCAGGAGCGTCAGAAGAAGGTGGAGGAGGAGGAGGAGAAGAAGAGGAAGCGAGAAGAGGAGGAGCGCAAGAAGCTGGAAGAGCAAGAGCGACGACGCCAGGAGGAGTCTAAGCAAGCAGAGGAGCAAGAGCGGAGGAGGCAAGAGGAGGCGCGGAGAGCTGAGGAGCAAAAGCACCACGAGGAGACCAGAGTAACAGACAGGCTGTCGTCTCTGTTTGGCCTCGGGAGGAAGAAGGAGGAAAAGAAGGAGGAACAGCACCAGGAGAACCAGCTGGTTGCCGCTCCTCGCCGTTCCTTCAAAGAGCTTGACGTCCCTGCATCTGCAAACCCTTTTGAGGAGGTCTCACTGAGCCCAGATCCAGCCACAACTGTCCAGGGCCCAACAGAGACTCAAAGAGCAGTCCTCAACCCCCACGCCCCAAGCAGTGGCTTCCCCAGTCGCACAGCCAAGGTGTCTGCTGTCAAGCCAAGGTGAGTGTCTCTCTTTTAATGCCATATATGTCTATCCAATGAATGGTGTTTTGTATGTTGCCAAGAAACAATTACCTGCAATAAGTTGGGGGAAGTTGCATAATGAGGGGTAATTACAATCATCTAGTCATGCTAGTTAGTCATGTGGAGAGTACACATGGGGTCATGTCATGTGGGGCGAGGAGCTGCTGCAATCAAATCCTATTTTAATTCCTCTGCTATCAATATGAGTAACAGCCAATTTACTTTTACTGAGGAGAGGTGTGCTTTGGTTCACGCTGGGTCACAAGCCTTCTCTGTCCACATACAGAAAAGTGCAATGCTGGTAAATCTTTACTAACAAGATGAGGCATGTGAAAGCCATTTCCAAGGTAGATGCAACTAGGGATCTTCATAAAATCTTCATTCAATTATTTCTTCATTAAATTGTTTCTTTTACTCCTTCCATAAAATTATTTGATCACAGGAAATAAAGAGATCAACCACCTGAAAAAAAAACAGTTGATTTACAAAACATTTAGACTCAGAATGAAATAAATAATGTAAAGTTACAAAAAACCCTTCACTATCTCACACACTCATGTCTACCACCAGGTGTCACAACATTATGTCACATCAGCAGAGGCTGATCTCGCTCTTGTTAATATTCCTCCCCAAAACAATCAATGTGATTGTTTTTTGTTTTTTTTTAAGTAGGTGTAAACAAATTTCCTGTGGTTATACAGCTCATACTAAAGACCTATTTCAAGAAATGAAAAAAAAAATGTGGGCAATGCATGTGTCTGCTTAATAAAGTGAAATGACCGTTGATGTTCCATACAGATGTATGTAAGCTTAATCAAGACATTGCACCAGCATAAATGTTTTTTTTCTTCAAATCTTTTTCATTGTGTTCTCACACTGGCTTGACATTCATTTGATTCATACAGAAATCATATACTTCCTCTTTTCTTCTCCTTTCCTGATGGACTTTATTCCTTCTGTTAATTTCACAGGCCTGATGATTAGAAATTACCCAGAAATTTGTTTTCATGGTCAAGTAGCTCACTGCAGGCTCTCTTCATTATTTGTGACTGTATTGTGTTAGCTCAGGCTAATTCATGGAATGAATTGCTCTAATGGCTCAGTTCATTCTGTCTGGCTTGGGAGCAACTGATCAGACTAGTTTTGTAGCTTGTTTTGATTGGTCCATGGTGGTGGAACGCAACTGGGTGTGCCTGAGATGCAGTGGTTTTGGTATGGAGTAGAACTGGTTAAGGATGTTGAGGTCTCGCAGACAGTTACTAACTTGCGCTCTGTGAGAGTGAAGGTTCTAGTTTGGGATTGAAGATCTGTTTAGTTTTTCTAGTTGTTTACTTGTAGCTTGGATCTATTTGTCGTTCAAATGGTGAGTCAGTTCAGTTTTGTTCTCATAAGTTATATGAAATTATAAAAATTGTTTTTTAACATTAAACTTAGTTGTGTTTTATAATGGCCCAGGAGTGTTTGTTATTAGCAATGTGGGTTTCGATTTCGATTCATGGTTTAGCAGGTTTGTATAGTTCACCTGTTCAGGTATAGGTCAGACTCTGTTGAATGTTTCTAGTTAATATACAGTATGCTATGGTCCAACATCATTTATGAAAATAAAGTTGAAGTTCTGTCTAGAAACAGTTCTCATTTAAACATTCTATTTCAATTAATGGCCATAGGACAACAGCCTGGTACAGACTATTGAATGTGTTTCACTAGATATATGTGATTAAGCAGTACAAATGCACACATTCATTATGTCAAACCTTTTGCAATTAAATTAAATTGATTTAGTCTGGCTTTAGCCAATAATCAATAAATAATAAATAAATAAATATTACAAAAATAAATGTACAATGGTGTTTTTAAACTCTTCATAGATATATTTTAATGCATTCTTCTACCTAAACATAAATGGTGTTGAGCTTTTAGTACGTTTATTGCGAGGATGGTGATGAAGGCCAGGAATGGATTGTCTGTGGAAAGGAATTGGTGGTTTGTGGAAAGGAATTGATGTGTAGGCTTCTTGTTTTTTTTTGTTTTGTTTGTTTGTTTTGGTCCCTGGCAGATTGGCAGAGTGGCAGAATCCTGAAACTGATTTAAGTAATCCTCCCTCCCCCACCAATACTACAGATACCCAAAACCAAGAGCAAGACCAGGTTTCCCCCTCCTCCCTGCTCTCAGGGTCCTCCTTCTCTAGTGTCCCCTCAGACTCTGTAGATATGTACCGGTACTACAGCTCCCCCTCCTCCGTGGCTCCACCTAATGTTTCACCTGGTGTGAACGAACCAAGACCAGACCAAATTGAAAATGAGCAGAGAGTGGGACAACAGCAGGCCCAGATGCCAGCTTTGCCACTTCCTGATTATGAAACTTTGTTTCCAAAGAAGAGGCATGGAGTCATGGGCCAGAATCGCTGGGATAACATCATAGCCGAGGTGAATCAGAGACGACTAGAAAGAGAAGCTGACATGAGTGGGCCAGAGATGAGTGTTGATGGTCCCAGCGAAAAGCCTCCAGTTGTTCTAGAAACTGCAGTCCGTCAGGAGAGATCCACAGCAAGCGTGAATCAAAGCTCTTGGAGGCAGGTGGAAATGCATCAAAAAAGCCCCGAAGCAAGGACTGTATCTGGTGCCAGACAAGCCCTTCAGCCTCCCAAGCCAACTGCTGCAGCAATGCCAAGACAACAGGCCGAGATAGGAACTCTTGTTGCCAAACCTAGACATTCACAAGGTAATGAAATACATTCGATTAGCATAGAGCATGATCTACCTAAAGGACCACCTGTACCTGCAAGCCGAGCCAGTCAGGTTCAGAATGATTCTGACAGGAAATCAACAGATGTCTCACAGACTGACAGACAGATACCCTCAGTCAAACCCAGGCAAAAACCACCAATGCAAGAACCAAGGGACCACATCCAGCCAACCAAGGCAAACCAAGATAAGAACATGGACGAACATGACACTTTCCCCAACAGTAGTCTTCAGTTGAAAGACCCATGGAACATGCCACAGCCGAACAAAGGTCAAGATGACCTTTTCTCAGGAGGCACAAAGAAGGAAGTGGAATTAGAAGAGAGGGGTTTGACTCCAGACGATCTTGACCAAATATTCGAATCCGCTCGCCCATCAGATCCATTTCCCAACCGCTCTCAGACTGGCTCTGCCAGATCTACAGAGCAAGACAAACCCACGGAAGCCATCCCAAAAGAGGTCCGTGCCTCCCCCGAAAGTTTCCAAAAGAAACGTAGAGCCCCCAAACCTCCTACGAGCTTAAGCGATACTAGGAACATGTTTATGGATAGAGTAGGCAGACATTCTGGGCGAAGACAGTATGATACTCAGAAGTCAAAGCCTGACATGAAGACCCAGGATGCCGTCCTCAGTGAGAGGCCAAAATCAACGGGACCTGATGAGGAGCCTTTTTCCACATCCTCCGGCCCTCCAGCCACATCTACTAATGCCACACCAGAGAGCCCCACCGCAGGGGCTGGAGATGTTACAACCCATCCCGTGGGACTGAAGACCCATACGCGCGCCTGGGTGTCGCCCTCAGATGTGCAGCCTACTGCCACTCAGAGTAGTGGTGGAGGGCCATCGGCAACACTACGCAGGTGAGTAATTTTCGCTGTTGTTTGCTGGAGTTTAGTTTGGTATTTTAACTTGGCATTGTATCGAGAACTATCAAAAGCATTTCATAAGGGAAAGGGAAGTGGGTCAAGTGATGTCAGCCAGTGTGAGAAATAATGCACATACCATGACTTGGTCAAGAGTCTTTTTTTTTTCTGCACTCAGTCTCTCAACAATGACTTCCACCTGCTTTATATTGCATATACCTATGTATTTAGGTGTGGTACTGTTTGCCTTGTGGTGTGCATTATACAAATAATCCTTCCATCGTTCTTGTCTGCCAAATCATCTTTGATCATTTAATTTTTGATATGTTTGGTCATGCCAGCTGCATTCTTGGGTGGCAGAGGTATGATCTGGCACCGCTACAACACCATTGTTTTTAGTATTTCAATATCTCTTAGCTGACCGTATGTATTTGGGTCATTCCAAGTCAATTTAAAAAATGACCCACACACTTTGGTCCAAAAAAAGTCTGAAACAAATTACTAGGTGTTCCTATGTTAGTCAGGAGACACCATGCAAATCAGACCAGTGCTCACCAATATACAGCCAATTCTGTTAGGGGAGGGTATGTCAACACATAAACCACTTAGGCTCACACTTCTGAAAACTTCCTCTGCATCATTAATAGGTATAGCATGTGGCAAAAGCAAAGCATTTGGTCAAAATCAAATCATTGCATATTTTGCTCAGTTAGGTGGTTTTCAAAAAACTCCTGAAGACCCAGCTCTTTAGAGAACATCTCCTCTCATAGCACCACTTACAACAAGTCTTGCTGATCCTAGCACTCACCAGCCGTCTTCAACTGACATGTAACTGTTAAAAACAGCACTCACTGATGCACTTATTCTTACTGTACTCTACCGTTTTTTAAATTGTCCTAAAATTGTTGAGAATTGCTTTAAAACCTAAACTGTTTACCATGTTGTTAGTCGCTTTGGCTAAAAATGCGTCAGCCAAATGTAATGTAATGTTACAGTTCTTGTGATATTGACTTGAAAGCTGATGAAAGAATAAGGGCCCGTCCCATTTCTCCCCCCATAACTTCCACTTGGTTTTGATTGTCCTCAACATTAAAGCCCCCTCGACAAGGGAAGTGGGGGTGAAGATCTTTCCCTATGAATTAGGACACCACTATATGCAAATTAGCGTAGCGAACGTGCTCACCTACGTCACGCGCAGAGCCAACGTGTCTACCAGTAGTAGCCTGCTACTATTTTCATTCAGGAACATGCCCGTTCCAGCGGTCATTGTTGTGTGGGCTGTGCTGGTTTATCTACGTCTGGTTAATCAACAAAGACATTCGTGTTCATGTGAACGTCAGAACACACATCCTAAATATTGACGAAACTACCCAGATTGATTTATAATGTTATTTGATGGGCAGACTCTCTCAAAGCAATCAGCAGATATCATGAACATCGTCAGATAGCTTCGTGAGATTTTCTAACATTAGTGTTCAAAACTCAACAGTCCATCAGATGTGCATCAAACTAACATATTCCAACATATTTCGAAATTTTAATATGCTTATTTGCGAAAATATATGAAAACATTGACCTACTCACTGAGCTCGCACGGTATCCTGGGTAATTTCATCTCCCACTTCGTTTTAAGCCTGCATTGGTCCTGGCTATATTTTGAGGGTTGATTTTAAGGGGAAAATAGCACTTCCCCTTGCTCCCTAAAGTAATGGGACACCCTAGCCCTACACGTACACGCGCAAAAACGAGGGTTAGGGCAAAAATCTAGGGGTAGGGGAGGTATTGGGACGGGCCCTAAGGCTGATTAAAATGGACACCCCCTCCCCTCAGTGTATCATAGAAATTACAAGACTACCATTTGCAATTGCAGCTCTCCTACCCCACTTTTACTTCCTTGGCCAGGTGTTCTTTTGTATTCCTTTGTTTATCTGAAGTAATCGTGACATTTCAAGTTATTTGTGATGAAATGCTTAAACCTTTTTCCCAGCTGTGTTAATAGTCAACTGTCATGAGTAACAAAAAGTGATTTTTAAAGGGAGATGTTCACAGGTATATTAGTGGGTTATTTTTTACACAGGTCTGCAAACCCTGGTTGCTGGATTCCTGTGAATGGTGTTTCTGTCCACATGTCTGTGTACTCAAGTTTTCACAACAGTCCATTGTTTTTTTCTCCTTGCATAATTTGTCCTTTCTTTTCATACAAATAGTTTTAGCAATTGTCAGGAATCTTCCTCACCTTGTAGACACAATCGTCATTTTATTTCGGTTTTTACAGTCTTACTGTGATAAGGGGAATTGTTTGTTCCTAAATATGTGGCTGTTGACCAGTTTGACCAGTTTGGTGACTTTTGGTTCATGTTATGCACAACGCAATTTCAGTGGTTGTATGGAGCAAAACTGGTTGTTGCAGGATGTTGGAAGCTCACAAACAAGTGACTAACTCACAGCTTACAGTGTATACTGTATGAGTCAAAGCAGCATCTTGGCTTACGGAGCTCTGTATTTTTGTTGTTATTTCTGCTTTTGGATGTTTTTTTTCCCAATGGTGAGTCAGTTTATCATTGATAACTTAAAATATCCTCTAGGGAATTCACAGAGCAGTGTGTACCGTAGACTTGTTTTTATGCTGGCATTTAAAAGGAAGGTTCTTAGTCATTTTCTGTTGCTCGTTAGACGGCCGCTTTTATATGTTGTGTTAAGCATTCCATCACCATATCTTACAAATTACCTTATCGTCAAAAAATGTTAATGTTAAAATATATTATTTATACTTTCATATTATTCAGTTTACTGTGATACAAGTGAGAAAAATATTTACATTCACTACCTGAAGACATGTGTTTCTCTGAGCCTCTCTAAACATTTAACAGTTCCACTCTGAGATTTCTGTGTCTTCAGTTTGGTCTTGCTCTAGCCCTGGCTATATTTAGCATGTTTCATTAGGGTATGGCCATGAGTGGTTTAAAGATGCCATGGTTAATATGCTCAACTTTTCAGGACTATACCACCACTATAGTTGCACTCTTGATCTATGATGGAAATACATTTTTGATTAAATTGGTGTAATGCATGCAGTAGCCAGAAAAGATGTGGGTTCAGTTCCCTGCTTTCACCGTCGTGTTCTTGAGCAAGACACTTTACCCCGAGTTGCTCTGGGGACAATGTAACAAGGCCCTTGCAATATGATATGACTTTGGAAAAAGTGTTTGCTAAACAGGCTTGTGCAAAATTCCAGAATTGAATTGAAACTGGCTTTTAAATTCCAATTCAATTCTTGAATTTCACTTGCATTTCAATTGAGGTAGCAAACAGGAAGCAGAATTGCAATTCGAATTTTGCACAACCCTGCTGCTAAATGAATAAATGTAAATATAAAATCAGGAAAATTTGAATTGAAGAACAAAAACATCACTGCTGATTTTTTTTTGTCAGTCTTTGGAAATATGTTTTGCCAATGCTTCCCATATTGAGCATGCAAATAAACATCACGATTAAAATCACCAAGCATAATGTAAACATGTTCCGGCTTTAAAAATCCATAATACCATTGAGAAGAACATGGACCTCTATGCTAACCCAAACATTTACTGCATAACCACTGGGCATGCATCAAACCCTCATTACATACATCTTTAAAGGGAAAATCTTAGAAATGGTGATGGAAACTTACTAAACTTTTATTTGCACAACTATTAGATAACGTTTTAATGCGTATTTTTGGGCTTTTGCCTTTATTCAGATAGGACAGCGGCAGAAAGCAAGTAGAAGAGGGAGATGGGGTAGAATTTGGGCACTTGTCATGTAGTATAGAGGCTGCAGCCAATTGTGGCACTAGTTTTATCTAAGCATTGTTTTATTTTAGGTCATGCAAACAAAAAATAATGAATTACAGATAGGTAGAATGTTCAAGTGCATGGTATGTTTTTGTGCCTGCCCTTTGGCAGTTGTCAGAACCATAAAAACTTAAATAACAAATCCCCCATCCCCACAGATACTGCCCAAACCTAAACTAGGGGCCTTCCTTTGCTGTAATCTG
The DNA here is from genome assembly GCF_018492685.1 of Alosa sapidissima. Taxonomy (NCBI): domain Eukaryota; kingdom Metazoa; phylum Chordata; class Actinopteri; order Clupeiformes; family Clupeidae; genus Alosa; species Alosa sapidissima. The sequence continues at coordinate 7,663,359 of NC_055964.1, forward strand.
AATCATCCCTTTCAGCACATGCTCTGAAGGGCAGTACCGTTCCTCTCAGGTGACACAGGAGGTCTGACGAGCTGTTTAGCATCACCAACCGGTCAGTATGGAAAATTCAGGTCTGAAACCAAATGAAAGATCAACAATTGAGAGGCCTGTTCTGCCCATCCCTGATTACGAAACACTGTTTCCAAAGAAGAGGCATGGAATAATGGGTCAAACTCGCTGGGATAACATCATAGCAGAGGTGAATCAAAGGCGGATGAATAAATCTCTTAACTGCAGTGGGGCAGAGACAAGTGCTAGTGGTCATGATAAATCAAAAGCTACCTTTCCACCTCCTGTGTCTCATCAGAGTACTTTGGAATCACAGGAAACTCTAGGTGAAAGTTCTGATAAAAAGATTGGCCCCAGTTCCAAAAAAGCTCTCCAACCCCTCAAGCCTATCTTATCTGATAGAAATGTTGACGTCAGTACCAAGCAAGCTTACCTGCCACCTAAGCCAGTCTTCCCTGATAAAATGGTTGGTACCAGTTCCAAACAAGCACTTCAGTCTCCCAAGCCAGTCACACCTTGGCAGACTATTGAGGTGACTACCATGACAAGCAACTTACCTGCTACTCCAACTATTGAAAAGTCTTTCAAAGCACCTAACACAGTATTGATGTCTGCACTCAAAAATATCCAGAAGAGAAATTTGCATTATACAAAACCAGAACAACTTAATGGAAATGAAAAGAAGGCACTTGGTGGTGTCAGTGACCCTGATCATCTAAAGGAACAACCTGTGTCAACTGCAACAGTGCTTTCGGACACCAGCCCTACAGGTGTGATCAAAACTGAAAGTGTCACACAAGTGGGGCCCCTTGTTAATTCCAAACCTATGATGCCAACCAAAAACCCAATGAGAGTAACCCAAAATCAGCAGTCAGAATGTGCCACTATACCAGTGGAGGTGGTTTCAGATTGTGATGGTCAATTTTCACCACATTTTAACTTGATAGAGACACAGGCGCCATATTCAGATATGTTTTTTGAAGAGGATCCTTTCCCTTGTGACCAGCTCCTTTCCCATGATCCATGGCAGTTACCACAGAAGAATGTAAATGATGGAATGTTTCTAATAAAAGAGGATAAGAGAGCATACCTGAGTGAGAGACGTGATTACTTTAAGACTTTTGCATCTGATCCTCCAAACGATCCATTCTTAAATGATTCCAAAAATGACTTGAGCGGGCCTTCTGAACATAACGAGTCGGTTGAGATAATTTCACCCACTCCCCAAATTACCCTAAAGAAACATCGAGCTCCCCTGCCTCCCATGACCTCAAGAAGTATCGGCATTAAGGCTAAACTAGAAAGACACCCAAGAGAAAGTTGTCAGGAGTCTGATATTAAAACTAACAACGATATCTTGGAAAATAGTATTTCCTCTATAATTAGTGAGGAGCAGGGGAATACAGAAAACACTCACGTACCCTCATTTACTGAGCCAGCTTCTACCAAGACTGCATTTGTTGAATCATCATCAAAACAACAGGTTGAATTTATGGCCAAACCAAAACATTCACAAACCAGTTCCTCTGCAGAGAAACATCCCCAAGCAAATTCCAAGAGACTGATGTCAGCACTGGAAAATGCTCAGAAAAGAAATGTGAATGTAAAGAAAACTGTGGCTACAGAAAGAGTGCTAGACACAAAATCAGCTGATATGGTTGAACAGATGAAATCTACAGAGATTATTTCCAAAGTTGTCACACCCACTCCCCAAATTACCCAAAAGAAACGTCTAGCTCCTCTGCCTCCGGTGACTTCAAGCCATTCCAGGATTAACACCAAACCAGAAAATTGCCTAGAATTGTCTGATGTTACACCCAAGGATGACATCCTTATGGATAATAGTAATTCCTTTACAAGTAATGAGGAGCAAAAGAATGTAGGACACATAGACATATCCTCTGATGCCATGGAAACTGATACCAAGACTACAACTGCTGAAACATCAAAACACCAAGTTGAAGCAGAACATTCGCAAACCAGTCAGCCTCAACCTGATGAGCTAGGAGGTACCCAACACGAAAAATATGTCAGTCAAACTGCAATGAGACCTGCTACAGAGATTTTGACATTGAAAGAGGATAATCAGACAGATGTCATTGAAGTTGAGCTGATGGAAAAGGTATATGAAGCAGCAGATACACAGAAGACTTTCCAGCTTGATCCTTTTCCTAGTGATACAATCCCACTCAAGGACCCATGGAATATACCAGAACTGAACACACATGATGACTGTATTTTTACAGATGGGACAGAGACAAATAACACAAAAGTAGTAGATGATTGTTTGACTCTGGATGACTTTGATAATATTTTTGGATCAAATATTCAAGCAGATTCATTTTCTAACAGTTTTTCTAAGAAGTTATCTGAGCAAAATAAATCCATGGCTATAATAGATGGTGGTACACCTGTTCCTCAAAATCTCCCAAAGAAACCGGTACCATCACCTCCTGTGAGTTCAATCGATTCAGATAAGCAGAAGTCAGAGCCTGATATTACTTTGGATCCCGTCCTCTTGAACATGACTCTTGTAGTCACACCCAATGAGGAACCAATGAATACAGAATCCTTGGACACATCCTTGTCATCACAGCCTGGGGCCTTTCTAAGGAGAAAGGTTGAGGCAATTGGTATTACACCAAATCACATAGAAATGGTGATGAAACCTGCTGAGAAGACGCTGAAAGAGATGGAGGTCATTCCAATGAGTCACAGTCAGCATGTTACTCTTTGTCAAATTGAGTCATTGGAAAATGCCCCTGATGTAGACACAGAAAACATTGAATGTGGTCCTTCTTCTATTGGTGTACGCCTTTCCAATGACCCATGGAACTTACTACATGACAAGAATGATGACACATTTGCACATAACACAAAGGAAGAGATAAATACAGACAAAACTGGTTTGTCCCCAAATGAGTTTGACAGAAATTGTGAAACAGATATTCCTAGAGATCTGATTTCTGTATCTTCTGATAGCGATGTTGTTATATCTTCAGAGCAGAAAACTGTGGAAATCATCCCAGATATCAGCCTCTCCCCTCCCATTTTATCAAAGGAACATCAAGACCCATTACATCATGGAAACCTCAGTGCACACTATGAGGCCAAACCCGACACACCAGAGACTAGCTCAAATGTGTCCAGACAAAATACAGATCCATGGAAAGAAGAAAACTTGTCATTGGCAATTACAACTACATCTGAGAAAAACACACCTACTGAAATTTCTCACACACAACAGGATAAAATGTATCCCATTCCAAACCAAACAAAAATTAGTCCATCTGTAGACCACCTGTCTCATATGAATTCACACGTCACAGAGAGTATGTCTAAGACCAATTCAGAAAAATACAGTGGAGGACCTATGCCTCATGTATTGAAACCAAAGTCCAGTTATAACACCCTGGAGACTGTCCACAGTTATGAGAACTCTCATGGCAGAGGCATGGAGGGACCATGGGATGCAAAAACCTTTGGCACATCCCCATCTTTCTCAGCCCCCACTATGACCACTTCTGATGCTCATTGGGATAGCGATTCTGAGGAATCTCTAATTTGTATTTCAACAAACATTACAAGGTCACCACATCAAAATAAATATGACAATTACATTTCAAGTACAATTAGTCTCTCTCCCCAAGTGCCTGAGCTCCATATCGCATCAACCGATGAAGGAAGTAGTTCCAAACCTGTACCAGAGAATGCAGGAAAAATATTGCAATGGGAGCCTAGAGCTGGGATTCTTGATGCCATCCTGGAGGAAGACACCACTGTAGTCAGACCCAAAGAGAACCTTTGGGGGGAACATCATTTCCCCACATCATTTCCCCCAAAAGCAACTTTTCCACCTTCTATGCCCACAACAGAGACACATAGGGCAGGACGTGAGTCCCCTGTGTATGCCCGGATCTCACCGTTAGAGGTACAGGCTGGTGTCCCAGATGGCATTGGTTTGGGGTTGGCATCAATCCCACTCAGGTGAGCCCACTGCTGTGTCTTATCTCTGGAGTTCACCTTTCCCTCTTCTTCTCTGGGTGGGAACACATCATGACATTTTTGAAGAAAGGGTAATGGGGTTTAGAATACGTCAGGCACATTTAGGAGGGGGAATGTGAGATATATTAACAGAAGATGTAGCAGCTGCCATGCCTGTAGTTATCTATGCCACCTGCCTATGTTGACAGCTACACTTTATTTGAACTGAATTGGTTAGAAAAAGAGTGATGGAGTTTCTCTGCTGTGTGTAGACTAGAACATGTATCTTATCTGGACAGACCAGTGAGTATCGTTTTTCCATTTTTACTTTCTGCTTCTCTCTGATATTTAAGTACACGACTGCTTGTCAAAATGTACTGTGTCTGGACAGTTGAATAATGCTGAGCAGATTATATTTTTTCTTTGTTTATTTTGCCTGATTTGAATTTGAATTGTTTCCAATTATTCTCAGCCAATTTTTAAACCAGAATATCAATCTGTGGTATTTTGAGCAATGCTTGTGATCATCCCATTTTGCATTAGAGCAAAATGTAACAGGTAGCTCTGCTGTGAACACTAATCTGTACATGGGTAATAGCCTAGTCTCATCCTTTTCCAACATCATCTTCTACTCTAATCATTTTTTATCTTGAGGCCATATAATTGTCTTTTTTTTTAACTTTACTTGACTTAAAGGAATTCATCCGAATGACATGATTTTGATGTCAACTCAACGTATGTACTCCCAATCATCCGTAAATTGATCTAAAGTGCATTTTACTCCGGATAATTCCTTTAATCACAGGAGGCAATGGAATGAACACTCATTTGAGGTATTTGTGCCGTTATATATGTTGTGTTTCTTGGTTTGAAAAAAAGAATGAACAGATGGTCTTTCTTTCCACAGGCCTCACCCAGTGAAACCATTAAGCTCTAAAGAAAGCCAGCACCCCAGCAGCAGCAGCAGCGTTGCAGTGAGCAAGGACCTCAAGTCCATTAGCATCACTGATATGCCAGAGAAAGTCAAGGTAGGGCTCTGACATTGGTGCTAAATTCATGGCAATGAATTTCACCATAAATTATGAAACAGAAATGTATTATTAAACAGTAATCGTCTTATTAGTCTTACATAATTAGGGTAACCATGACAACACAAATGTTTTCACAAAGTAGTTGAAATTCAAACTTCTCGTAAGGCTCTCTCTATCTCTCGCTCTCTCTCTCTAGGGTACTGGTAGTGGTCCATATACTCAGCTCACTCAGGAGGAGCTCATCACCCTGGTGGTCAAGCAGCAGACTGAACTCACCAGGAAAGATGAGAAGATTATGGAGTTGGAGGAGTACATTGACAACCTACTGGTGCGGGTCATCGAGGAGCAGCCCAGCATTCTCATGTCACTTGCAGCCGCCAAGGGCTCCCACTAGTGGTCGACTGTGTGAATGGGAACTGTGGGCCTGAAGGCTTGTCTTAATTATCTCTCACTATCTGTCAGGCTTCTGTTTGTTTGTGTTAGGGGGATTAAATCAAACTTTGCACAAGGATTTTGCTTCCAGCTGGAGTATCATTCTCTAGCACTACCCTTGGCTGTATTATGCACTTTTGATGGAATATCTGTTAATGAACTTTTCATGAAGGCTAGTACATGAAGGAGTGGAAATCTATAGTGGTGGTAATCAAGAAACTCTAAGATACTGACTGGTGTCAGAAATCTATAATAAAGAAACTGACTATTTACATGTTTCTGTTTCTACCGAAGTTAAGTGGTTGACCTAGTATTTCAGAAACTTGTACATGAAAACTGTGTCACCTTGTGCTCTTAATTGTAACACTCAAAATGGCAGACAGTTCATTTGTGACATTTAATGGTTATTAACTTAATTGTAGCTTTTGACTGAATGGCTGTGCTGGAAGGTGTCCTTAAGAGTATATAAAACTGGAAGGATCACCAATATTTATTACACTGCTCTAAGGCTTACTGCTGTCTGTCAGTGTCACTACTGCAGCATGTTTAATTATCTTTTGATCATGAGTAACATGGCTTCTCTTGTTTACTGCAGTCATCGTTGATATACAGGCCTTACCAGTAACTTGTTGGTCTTGTGCTTGGTCGAACAATGAATGCATCAGATTGATTGTTCTGGTTGAGTTTGTGATCTCTCGTTCAGCAATAGCACAGCTGAGTTTTAATGTTGTCTTCATATAAATTATTTCACTGTAAGGTCATGCCCGTTTTATAGCAATACATTTTATTATACTGTTCAGGTACCAAAAATTAATTTAGCTAATGGTTTAGGAACACTTTTTTTCAGGGCCTTTGGATTGTGTTCCTACCTTGGCCTTACATTTAAAGAATGTTGGATATCAGTGTCTGACATGATATCTTTGCTGTTTGTTGTATGACTGTTATATTTTGTTTGAAATATTGCAATATCAGTACAGAGAAAAGTCACATTCATGATGACTTGCTGGTTGTGTTAGTAATGGCTGTTGGGAAATGCTAATTCAACCAAAACATTCCACATTTGTCTTTTGTTCTGGTGCTCTGTCAAGTATCCAATTATTTAGATGAAATTGTGCATTTTATTGAGGGACACTGAATATCTTTGAATGACTAACATGATGCTAACATGCTACATTGAGTTTTAATGTTACACTACTTGATTTAAAGTGAATTGATAATTAACCAAAATATTTGTAATATCTCGGACCTAAAGGTAGAGTCATGCTGCCTTAAGTCAGTCTCATTATCATGTCAGGGACCGTGCCTTGTTTGTTTGTACATATGCAATACAATGACTATCCGCTGATAAAATTAACTTTTCACATAAAATGTTAAGTTAATACGTTATTTTGATTGGTTTAAAAATGGCTATTTAATTCTTATCATGCCTTTGTAACACTTTGTAGATCTCACACTGGACTTAATCTCGAATATAGATATGAGCACAGTCTTGATGGAATGATGAATGTATGAATAAAGTGATTCTATGCAATCATGTATCTGCACAATTGTCATTGGCTGAACTCACTTTGAAAGATCCCACTTAAATGTCTTCCATAAATTTGTAACCTCTGTTAAAACACATTCTGCTCTCCAACTTGTGGGTGCATCTAGCTTAATTGAATAGTTATTTTGCCTGACCTCTTGTGGCTGAGGAGAAACTCACCCCTGAGGATATGTTTTAGTAAAAGGCCACTCAAATCTTTTCCTTCCAGAGAAACTCCTTTTCATTATCCCAAAGCAATGCAGAGTAACCACGAACACCAAGGTGTGAAACTGCTTCTGAAAGTTACAAAATCTTAAAAGGTTAAAGTTTTTAAATGTAGGATAAATCAGTGGTCTTGTGACAATTCCTTATGTGCAATTTCCTCGCTATCTGGACTGGAAAGAGTAAGCTTTGTTTTTTTGCCATGTATTTTCATAATTTCAAAGAAATTCCTATTCCTCAAAGACATTCAACATTTTCTTTGTGTAAATTACTGCACAATTGAAATAACAATCAACGTTGGCATAGTAATATCTGCAAGTTGTTAATTCTGTCTATTAAGAATAATGGTAGAATCTGTTCAGTGAGAAAGCCTATCCTGGATTCCCCAAATGTTTTCTCACCCAAAAAGTAAAACACAAGTTGTCTACTTTTGTAGTAGCTGTAGAACCAATATAATGAATGTTGACTGAATGAATATTTGGTTCAGTTGTTTCATACTGAAAACAAATCATATTTTCTTCTTGCAAGATCAAAAAGTTATGGATTTGGTCTCTAACCCAAACCCTCTTCTCTTGTCACAAAAATCTGGCATAATAGTTGTTCACTTCTACTGAGACAACACTGAGACAGTATTTATCTAGATTCTAGTATGTTACATTATTACAAGGGATAAACAAAATCTTGTTGCCTCAGGTAGCTTCTTATCTATTACTGTGTACTGAGTGTTGTGTCTAGTGTTGACCTGATAAATGACTAAAGTTAATGGCTTTTGATATATAATGCCAGCGTGTGTGCTTTTGAGTGAGTTGATGTATCTGTGTGGGTGTCAAACCTTGAGCTTGTGCACACCTATAAAGATAATCTATCTCAACCACAGCTGAGTCACCAACCTTAGGCTACAGCTGGACTTTGATGTGTGTGAAATGCCCATCATTGAATTTCTGGCCATCTAACAAACCTGGCAGGATATGAGTGAGAAATAGAGTCCGAGTGAAAGGCCGGAAGAGAGATGGAGGGAGGATGCACTGTGACTTTTGTCCATTATACGGGCCTAGACATTTGTGTGTTCATTAAGGTCTGAACACAGACTGTTTATAAAAAAGTGTTATTCAAACACCAGATTCACACCACCAGTAAAGCTCATATTCTTGTTTTCAGAACAGATGTATATGTAAGTTATCTTTGGTTTTGGAGAAGTGTTGGTGGGCAGAAAACATTTATTAGCCATCTTATATTCATGGTTTATGTTTATGGTCATGGTATTTGGCAGATGCTTTTGTCCCAAGCAATCATCAAGACAAGCAATCCATAAAGGGCTGACAGAAAATTGTTTCATACATTTTGCTGTGAGGACATGACAAATTTCATTGTTCTAGAATTAGAAACAATATGCAGGCCATGAATCAGATGCTCTGACATAAAAGACAGAAAAATACTTTAGATGTTTAAGAACACTACAAATTTTGTTCGCATCAAGAAACAGCTCAGTATTGATACAGCACAAATACATACACATCAAACAGTAATGGTAAAACAACAACTGTCATTACTAAAATAGCTTCATGAACATTGTAGGGTATTTTCTATGTCTTTTGAGTGGAAATATCCTAAGCCTTTGTTCAGCCCTTATGTCCACATGTGGTTCTGAAAATCGTACGCATATACTTGCACCACAATAGCTGGGTTCAGTATTATCATTACATGTACAGTTGATCTTTTATAGCTAAAATACATCTTGTTCATCTGCACATATAAATTATCTCTGCTGTTTCTACCGTGTGATTACAAACCACTTCATGAAAATAGCAATGAAAATAGCTTGCTTTTTAAGGCCATTATACAGGTAAATTAAATGCAAGCATGACTTCAGAACATCTCCAAATAAAAAAAAACAAGATTCAACTCGATTGTGAAGATCAGTACACCTTAAACAAGATGAAAAGATAGATCCACTCCAACAGATGTCTACAGCTTTTGTTCTTTTTGCTTTTATTCTTTTTGTTGCACACGTCTCCCTCCTCTGCTCTCTTCATTGTCTCTGATGATGAATCTCGCAGCTCACAGGAAATTATGTTTCATGTCATGACCATGTCAGACTCATCCAATTTATAGTTGAAAAGGTTTCAATCTGCTGTTGTAGTTTTTTCAGAGCTCAGTTCCGCCCGGATTCCCTTATTAAAGGAGACGAGAGTTTTTTTTTTTTTTCCAGAGTGTAACTATGGTCCTCAGATTGCATTCATGTTGAAATATACAAAAAGAAGTTGCTTCAATTAGGGGTTCCAATAAATAAGACAGCAATAATCTGCCAAGATGTGTATTCAATACAACTGTAAGACAATTTTTTTACATTTTACTTGCATTTAGACTGTCATGAATGTGTCATAAACAAGTCATAAACGTTTATGACATAACACTTCTGTTAAGTGACATTCATTAGGGTTAGGGTTAGAGGTTAGGATTAGGGTTAGGGTTCATGTGTCATGACAGTGTCATATGTTCATGACAGTTTCATATGTTCATGACAGTGTCATGTCACTCTTATGTCGATACTGTCAAGTAAAGTGTTAACAAAATTGTTACTGATACCTCTGCCTCAAGGTAGCTCCCAGCTAACAGTTTCCATTTCAACACCAAACAAGTTGGGTGGATTTGAAGGTTTTCACTGTCAATTACCGACCACGTTGTATTTTCTGGTTTCTGACTATGTCTCGCACACAAAGGTGTTTACAACCTTCTAATGCACAAGTATCTTTACAATGCAAACTCAATACAGAGTATTTAACACTGCTTTTTTATCAAAGGTCTTGCTTGGATATTTCCCAGGTCAGCCAACTTCAGTTCATTTTGAATCATCCTCCCAAAGAATAATACCATTAAATAAAGATTAAAGACTGAATGTCTACTGTCTGTCTATGTGCTGTGACTTAGCATCATTGCTACAGTGTCAGTGGTAGCACATTCATAATAGCAATATCACAACCTCACAGCCACGCTCTCCTTGTCACCGTGCTCTCATCAAAGGACCACACTTCCGGTGGCACAGTGGTTGGCCGAGGGGATGCCGATGCGCCGGTGGCACGTGAACATCTTGCGCAGCTCGCCGCGGAAGCGGTCGTGCAGCCAGGCGTACAGGAAGGGGTTGCAGCAGGAAGAGCTCATGGCGCACAGGTGGCACAGGAGCTGGATGAGCAGGAAGTAGCGCTTGTCGATCAGGCCGATGTTGATATCGCGCAGCACGTTGAAGACGCTGATGGGCAGCCAGCAGATGGCGAACGCCGCCACCACCAGCGCCACCAGCCTGAAGGTCTTGCGCTTGCGCGCGCGCTGCTGCGCCGCCTGGCCTTGCGTGCGGTGGCCCGGCGCCACACAGTTGCGCAGCCGCACCGAGATGCACAGGTAGGACGCGCAGAGCGCTGACAGCGGCAGCACGTAGGTGACGAAGAGCATGCTGTAGGCGTAGGCCAGACGCTGGCGCTGCTGGCCAATCCAGAACTCCTCGCAGATGGTGAAGCCCTCGTCCTTGAACTCCACGTGGTAGGTGTGGGCAACTGCCGGGGCCACCAGGCCACAGGAGAGCAGCCAGATCCCCAACAGCAAGTAGGTGCAGGACACCACAGACAGGCGCTTCTTGAGGGGGTGGACAGTGGCGTAGTATCTAGTGAGATAATATAAAAAACCGTCAAACAAGGACAAGGACAACAGTCGTCAGCACAACAGTCAGAGAGTGATTTAGTCATTTAGAGTTGCACAGCTGGCTGCTTTAGAGAGTGTGGTTGAAAATGACCTTGTCTGCTAACAAAGCTTAGATATAACATCTATTAGACTTCCTGTGGGCTTTTGCCAACCATCTGCTTGCTTTTCACACCAGCTGAAACCTTTGATGAATCATTTTCCTGTCAGTTCAAAAGAGAATAACTAGAGATGCATTTCCTGAAGGAAATACCATTGCATGCTAAACGTTGGATGTATCAAGAGATAGAAAGAAAAACAAGTAGATTAGGGAAGCTCCCTCTAATCACTACTTCTACTTGAGAAGTCTCGTGAAGACAAAGACACACAGACAAAGGACGCCTTAAGTGAGTATGGATGAATGGATATACCGATGGATGGATTACAGATAGAGACATGGATACACAGGTGTAGCTATATGGGTGGATGGGGATATATGGATGATGTTGGTAGAAAATGGATGTGGACAGATACAGTAGAAAGATGGATTGGTGTGGATAAATAGATAGAGAAATGGATGGATGAGTGATAGATAGATTCATGGATGGATTGCAGTGCCCTCCACATTTATTGGCACCTTTGGTAAAGTCCAGTAAAAAGATGACATTTTCAAAAAAATGACATTTTGGTGATTAATCTTAGTCTTAATCTTTATTTCCCTTCAAAGTTGAATTGTTTTCATTGTGAGAAAAAGGCACCAGAGCTCAATTGCAAGTGCCATATAGGGTCTGAATACTTATGTAAATGGAATATTTCTTTTATTTTTTATACATTTACAAAACACTCCAAAAACCTGTTTTTTGAGTGTTGGAGTATTGTGTGTAGAATAGATTAATGAGAAAAAAAATAATTGAATCCATTTTAAGATGAGTCTGAAACATAACAAAATGTGGAAAACTTAAAAGGGTCTGAAAACTTTCCGGTTGCACTGTATGACCAACTCATGATTGATGATTATGGGATGGATATGGATGGATGGCTGAGTAAATGGATATAGATAAATGATTGAATGAATGGATATAGTTAGATGGGGAGATGGATAGATGGAGAGATGGAGATATATAAATGATGTGGACTGTTGATAGATGGATGGATGTTGATAGATAGATAGCTGAGTGGATAGGAGAATGGATTGATGTAGGTGGATGATGGGATTGGTGGATGGATGAGTATGGAAGGTGCCTTATATCAATACTCCTAGGTGGAAGTGAGCTTGATTGCCATATTAGGATGTCATTGTGACCAATGGAAACTCAAATGAGACAAATAAGTTTGTTTTTTGTATTATGTAAAGTTCACAAAAATGAGAGGGACAGAGCTCAAGTTTCCTTTAAAAGACATGCAAAAAAGTGTGGTAAATGGTCAAAGTTTAATTAGATGCACAGAATTAGAATGATAATAATAAGAATCTAATAATTACATCCAGGATATTAATTGTGTAATTATATTGATAATCACTTCCATTTCAACCACATTTCAATGTGATTGAAAAAAATATTAAAATGTGATTGAAAATGTGGTAACACTTTACTTGATGGGTGAGTTCATAACACATTCATAGCAGCTGTCATAAACTGCACATAAAGCATTCATGACTGTTTCATGAGACATGACTCAACATTCATGTGTTATGGACTCACCCGTCAAGTAAAGTGTTACCGAAAATGTTTTTATTAAAAAACAAAGCCATCACATAATACCTGGATTTCTGCCTCAACACCTTAAGCTCCTAGATGAAATCATACACCAAGAGGAAAGGAAAAATCAAAATAACCTTTTTGTCCAGCCTATATCCCCTTGACACAACAAAACTCAATTTAACATCAATATAAGATTTTGACCATTGTCTCATATTTCTTAATTTCACCTCCTATGAAGAAGCCCTCCTCTTGTCCAATCCAAGTTCAACACGCCTTTGCTAAATATTATATTTATAATATTATGTTTATGCTCCTTATTTCTCCTAAAGTGGAATTAGGAGAAACAAGTAAGAATTCCGTAATCTCTTAATAAGAGCTCATTTATTTCTGTGAGACAAAGACAGCTGTTGTATGCAGCATGTTCCTCTGGACACTCCCACACACTGAAACACAGGCGTCCACACGCACACTCCAAAATTACCTGTCAATGCCAATAGCGGTAAGAGTGAACACAGACACATAGACAGTGACTGGCTGGATGAGGAACACCAGGTAGCACATGAACCGTCCAAACACCCATCCACGGGGGTTGAATGCATACGCCAGGTTGAAGGGGACACAGGTGCCACACATGAGCATGTCGGAGAAGGCCAAGTTCCCGATGAAGAAGTTGGTCACGTTGTGCATCTTACGGGTGTGGCAGATGACGTAGAGCAGCAGGTAGTTGCCGAACACCCCGACCAGCACCACCAGGGCGTAGCAGGGGATGATGAGGCTCTTGAAGGACTGCAGCAGCTCCACCCCGACAAACTGGGGGCTGTGTTTGGACGAGACGTTCTGCTGCACGGCCACCTCGAACACGTGTCCCGCGCTGGTGTTGTCCATGCCCACACACGAACCAGCTGGCCCACAGGATGGCAGCAGGTTGATGGGCCACCCGCTTCCGCTGTCATCCATAGCAGCTGGAGGGCAGGCTGTCTAAAGAGGGGTGAGAGTGCCATACTGTGAATAGGGCAAATGTTCATTTCACTGACAGAAGAATCATGAAGACAGAGGAATCATAAGGAATCAATGGGTGGTGGTAGCATAGTGGTTAAGAAGCTGTGCTAGCATGCAGTAGCCTGTAAAGTTGTGGATTCAATTCCCAGCTTCCACCTTTGTGTCCTTGAGCAAGGCACTTAACCATGAGTGGTGTGTAAGGGTACATGAATTATCATGAATTCATGCATGAATTAATTCATGATTTATACATTACTTTATATCTTATGAATCATCAGGAAATGACATGAGTTCATAGTCTCTCATTCATGACCTCATACATGAACAACACATCAACTAAACATTAGGTACGATGGGTACATCATTATGATTTCATCATGATTACATGAATTTAAGGTTAATTGCGCATGAGTTCATGTGAAAAGGAGACCTCTCCTTTCCCCTAAATATGTATTTTTTTAAACTGTTAGAAGACTGCCTTGTGCAACTACTCACATGCACTCACCCTTTACTTCTGTGTTTGAAGGGTGTCATTTTGTTGTTGGGTATGTGTTTATGTCTTGTGTATATATGTGTCCTCATATAGGGAAGATTTTAACAGGGATATTGGTACAGACCATCAATCCCCCCTCTAAGTTGGTTTAGCCCGAGTCTTGATTGGATAGTTGGCTGGCCTACTTAGACAGGCTCATTTCACACACAAGAGAGAGACTGAAGAGTGTCAACTAGATGAGAGGTTGTATATGGAATGTTTATACTGTGGAAAATGCTAGTGCTTAAGAAACCGGTTGGTTAATTTTGTTTTGTTTTGTTGTCAAGTCTTTTTGTTTGCTATTTGTTTGCACTGTTTTCGCACTGTAAATAAATCTGCACTCTCCACCAAAATCCATGTTTGCTTGCTGTGTCTTCACCCCATCATCACTTCACCTTAGTGAGTCCTAGCCGCTCATCCTGTGTGTGGGTATCGACCGCAAGGGCTGTATTTTCACAGTTCATCATGTCTGTGGACCCTCAACTAAGGTGGTGAATAGTAACATTTGTTTAGAGACAGTGGCAGAAAAATAAATAATCATGATCATGCTTAATAAATCATAATTCATAATGATTTGCCCACCGTTCCTAACGCTTTAGGTGATGTGCTGTTAACTCATGTCAATTCCTGATGATTCATGAGATATTAAGGAATGAAGCAATACAGAAATCATGAATTCATTCATGTACCCTTACCGTAAAGTGTTACCAAATAAATTAAATTAATCAACATCCAAACTAATCCTCTCTCTGATTGATGTTCCATCATTTCAAGACTGTCTTGATTATCCTCAAAACATAGTTAAAAAAATAGTTCAAAACAACAGTGTTTCTGGCCTCAACAAACAGTAAGGGAAGAAAATGTATGTGAAAATGAAAACCTGATGAGTGAAGATGAACTGGTTGCCTGAACACCTGTCCTTTTCACATAGGCCGAGGCGGAACGGCAGGACGAAGTGTCTCGGCAAATTTACTACCAAGCACCCTAGACATTTTGCCGAATCAATAAGTTCCGGCACCAGTGTGAAAACGTTAAGGCGGAAAATGTGACGTGCTAAAGCTACATTCATTGTTTTGCTCCGGTTGAAAATGTTTCTGTGTAATTTGTCAGCTGTGATCAAATGCGTTCAGTAAATTCCACTTTTATGTCATAAATATAACATGCCTATGATTCATATATAGTGTATCTAATCTAGGCCTCTCTTATGTTCAGTCAAATTCGCTTTGCCCACCCGTTTTTTTCTTCTGTGCTCACCCATTTGAATATTTCTATATGCCACTGTTTTAGATCCCAACGCAAATTGACCAAGAGCCAAACGTCTTTGTCTACTGCGTTTAAGATCATTGAGTCTTTCATCTGAACTGCTCCCTGCTTCTCTTCAATTTCCCTTCGAAATTACTTTTTATTGTCCAAAGACGCAATTGCAAGAATCGACATTCTAAGCATCGACACATGCACAATAATGCAAAACAACTTCACTTGCATTTATAGGGTAGGCTACTAAAATGTGCACAGAAGCTAACCAAAGTGCAGTCGGTTCTCCCGCCATGGTTTTGAAAAGCACACACCTGCTGCATCTGATGGCGCACGCATAAGGCCTACGACTGTCACTCTACACTCCCCCTGTTGCACGTCACGTTTTAATACGCTAGCTGGTCCTGACTCCAAAATGCCGGATCATGTGAACAGATCAGCAGGCCGGCAAATTTTTATCTCGTTTTCAGACACACGATGCGGCAAAGAAAACGTCTTCTCTTCCCGCAAATTTTGCGTGATCTCTGTGTGAAAAGGCCTAAAGAAAGCAGCCTTTGTGAGAGGAGGGTGTAAACTCCAGCATCTTGGGTCCAAAGAGGCGTAAAGCTTGGCTGGGAACAGTACAAAATTACACTTTCAAAAACACATTATGACTAGATTTCCCTGAATGAACCTCAAAGGGCACCATTACCCACGTGTGTGTGTGTGTGTGTGTGTGTGTGTGTGTGTGTGTGTTGTACACCGTGTGAGGAGATGGGGCAACACATCATGTCTTTCTATGAGATGCATCACCACCTGAAAATGGAATCTGGAAATATCTGAATTTGATGTAGGTTGTGTGTTGTGTGTGTGGTGTGTGTGTGGGGGGGTCTAACATCAGACTGAAGTGTCCCCTGTCCACTGTGAATGTTCAACACCACAACCAGCTGTGCCTGTTCCCTCAGACATTGTGAGTCATTTTATGTAGCAGCAGCACATCTCCATTCAAACCTCATTGTAGTAGTGAGCAAATCTATGGTGAACAACAACCACTGCACTGTTTCTGAACAATGTCACCATTTAGACCGAGTGAATAGGACCAGTGGACTGTCTTTGAGAGAAAAAGCATACGTAAAAGCTTCATACTAGTGGTTTGCTCTGTGTCATTTTCACATGAATCAGTGGCAGACATTCATTCAATTATTGTTCGCATCTCTATTCATGTCATTGTGCAGCAAAGCACCGCTCAGCTAATGCGTTTTAAGGCTAGAAAATGGGTTGGTTAATGATCAGGATGTCTTGGTTTAAGCTCCTAGCACTTTCTGCTATTCATTCATGTTGTCAACAGTCTTTTTGTTAGGGAGAAGAAAAAAAATATGATCCGTCTGTGGTTATCTTGTGAATAATGACAAAGCACATATCTTCAAATTTGTTTGGCCTTCGGCAATATCTCAACAAACTGCCAACTACAAATAAATTTGGGTTTCTGCATCTCTGTTTTGTGCCCTCTGCCAATTTACTTGTTACAACCGCATACTACAGTCTACGGTATTTGTGTAAAACAAAAGTGCAGACGCTGTGAGGCACATGTGCATTACATGATTTGTGAGATTAGTGCCTCTGTGGGCAGAGAATAGCGCTCATTCCCCTTGTTTGTGTGGGGAGGTGGACTGTAGTGCGCCATGCAGACGGACTTCTCATCTCTAACAGGAAAGTGGACTAATAGACCAGCCTAATGGCTTTCTTCAGAGCCTCCAACTGCACATTGGGTTTTTACAAATAATTTACTGTGCAGCGCTGCTACACGTGGGCACGGACAGACATTTTTTTAAAAAAGGTTTACGACGAAGGTTACCATGAGGCAGCCCTTGGTCACGCCTCCCTTTCAAAAGGGGACTAAGTAGAGCTTAATAACAGGTTTTAAAAAATGTTCCTCAGAAAATGGCAGACAATGAGCAGCACTTATTACACGGATAAAAGAGAACTTACATTTCCATTTGTGAAACCCCGGTATTAATGGACAGACATTGGAAGTAGAGAGTCAGGTGAAACAAAAATGAATGATGAGCTATGAGCTATATAGGCAGAGGCTTAGTATGAAATCTACTGTTTATGTTTTAGGACCCAGCAGCCTGTGTGGTCTCCATTTGACCAATTCCCTGATAAATGTATTAATGCACATCCTAACCAGCAATTTCCCTGTCCATTTAATTTAATTGCATACTGTAAGGGGAAGATGGGTCATGGCACTCTACTCCTACAGGTCTAAAGAGAGTAGAAAATGACACATTAGACTTTCTCCAGTGCTATGAGGGCTGGGAGGGGAGAGGGGTTGGGTAGTGGGATGCAGGTGGCTGATGTATCTGTTTGACAATCCCATTTCACTGAATCCCCCAGAGATGTGTTTCTCCGCTCCTCTCCTCACGGCCCAGACGCCTTGTTTTTCCCCCATCACCCTCCCATCTCAATGTTGGTATTTGGTATTTGTCTCAAGGCTCTAAAAAATGAGACCTGCGTTGCTGTCAGGCGGGACCATGCTGTGATATGATTAGGCATTGCTCTTGACTGAGCCCTGTGAGGATTTCAGGACACATAAAGCTCCAGTCGGTGCACGGGCAACACACACTCACTGCATCAGTCTGGGCTCATTCAGCAGAGCACCATCACACAGAACTCATAAAGTCACCAGTTCTTCTCCGGCTCAGTCGCCATACACAACATATAGGGGATATCAAAACAAGCAAATGCATTAAATATAGAAGAAATATATTTTGAAAATGTGGACCATTCCCACTGATCATGTCTCATCTATGGTCTTGGTGTCCTTTGCTCAGCAGGACAGTTCATATTATGCTCAATGCACAAGTTGCAAAATGCATAGTTTTCAACTATATCAAATAACGAGACACACATATGGTGTGAATCAGTGAATTTATAGACATTGGTGTGAATAGACCCGTCAGCAGTATTCCTGATTCTTTAGAACAAGTGCATTGAAAATGTTTTTGCCTCCAAGCAGCTCAACAAATACAATGGCTAAAAAAAAAAATGAAAACATATTTTTTTAAATAAAAAAAAAAAGTTTCAGCTTACAATTCAACCTACAAAGACCCTTTTCTTTCTCGAAGAAATGCTGATATGCAAAAAGCACCTCTTGGAAAATTAATATCCCCTACCCGAGAGGGCTCGACAGAGGACTGGCATTTCAATAGTCTGCTGCTCATACAAGGGTGCTATGCAGTTTGATGGCTGTTATATGATGTCTCTGCTTGCTGACTCACATGTACACATACACACACACGCACTCACGCACACAATCTCCACACCTGTCAAGTAAATGCTTGGAGAATCCTCGATCTGACCACAATGTACACCACAGGTGATGCACATCAAGTGATGTCTAGGATAGGGGAGAGAGAAATGATCAAGTGATTTTACCAGTGGATGGCTATTTTACATACCCTAAGACTCAGCAACTGTCTTTTGAAATCAGTGTCACTAACATCAAAATGGTCTTTTGAGACAAATGAGTGGTTGGTCAGTCAGAGCACATGTTCACTCACTCCTTTAATCAGGGAACAATGTGTGGTCATGGGAGGTAATTTGCAGGGTTAATAATCATAGAAGATGCACTTGTTGCTGTGACAAGGGGCTATATTGAGCCCATCCTTTTTAGAACCATGTAATAACCCTGTGTTTGTCTGTGGTTCATATCAAATACATTTTGTACAAAATAAGCACACTATTGAGGCAATATGAAATAATGAAAAGACAAACACTGTTGAAAAGCATAAACCCACTGGCAGCAAGCCATTTTGTTTGAATGTATGTGGATTTTACAACACAACCATGCATTAAATCATTGACTATGAAGATAACATGATCCAACGTAATCTAATATAATTGCATTCTTATTCTACAGAGGACATTGGACTGTATTCTGGATTCTATTTGTCTCAATCAGAAATCTGAGAATTGATTTCTGGGTTACTAACCTATTTCATCATTCAACCAGTCTATTAGCCTACCATAAACTGTCGATAGGCTACATAAAATAGTTAACTTACATTCTCATTACATCGTGCAAATAGATCAAATTTATACTATTGAAATAGAGGAACATTTCGAATTGAAACACAAATGAATGTAAACGCACCTTGAGGAGAGGACGTTCGTGTCTTAACTGTGATATTATCCACGTTACTCCTGACACCTCCAGTCTAGTTCAGACACGAGACACTGACGGTGTGACCTGACAGGATAGACCGCGCTAAAGTTTAGTCTCTTCGTAGACGGACAGGGATGTGAGAGGAGGGGGTGGAGTAACACGATTTTCTTTTTCAAATGTGTTAGTCTTTCCTCTTGGTTGGCTTCCCACATCCACTTACAGCGTGGCGTGTCGGATCCTCTGAAACAATCATTCAGCGGCTGCGTGCGCTGTGTCCATGCTCGTTTCCTTCATCAACAATACAATTTCGCCTCCAAACACATTCTGGGGTGCGATTTCTTGGTAGTGTTTAATCATGCCTTACATGATAATCATAGTCTGAAGAAAGATATAAATGCAACCATTGCACTGAATAACTGTAATTGTCCAATTAGAATGACACAGGCACCTTGACCACAAAAATAGCTTCTTCACACAGAGTAGCACTTAAATGATTTTTTTCTGTCAAACAACTAAATGGCCAAAACCAACTCTACACATTCTTGACAATCATTGGCAATAAGGACAATTGTTATGAAATGGCATTCCAGCGTGTGCTTTCTATCAGGAATATTTCTGAGACCCTTTCTGAGATGTCTTTTTAGGTGAACTACATCCAACCGGCATGCCTTAATGTCTCTGTGTACGTTTTTATATCGCCAATGATACAATCCTTTTCATTTATATTTAATGCCTGCTTTGATGGATATACGGGGTACAGGCATACAGATCTGATGAAAGTAATTGGACATTCTGAAGATCAAGGTGGGTTTTTAATGTGATATGTAAAGAGCTCTGCAGGCCATCAGAAGCAAAACCTACAGTAGGACTAAAACCTAGTGCAACCTGGATTGCTGTCAATGCTTGGGCATTAACAAACTGATATGGAACTTCGGCTTCAATAACTGAACTGAATTTTTCTAAAATAACATGCATTTTCAACTTCAAACAAATATCTTGATAATTATCCTAACAATCATCAGGCAAACATTTTGATAATTATCCTTGATAATTGTTAATAAAGATAAACACACTTGCAAACACAATCTGAAGGATAATTAATCTCTCGTCCACACCTGAGTCATCCAAGTAACACAAGTGTATATTTGCATTACCTATCCACCACACACACACACACCAAGGCCCTGCACTCACTCACACCTTCGATAGATCACATAGAAGATTCTTGTATGGGCAAAGAAACTTCACCCAGCATTTAGGGTTCCTCAGAAATTGCTCCCATAGCTGCTTTGTCATGGAACAAGCCTCTTCTGGGATCTGTGCTGTGATCGCAGTGAGGCTAGAAAGCAGGTGAACAAACCCTGGGATGTAAGGGTTTTATCCCTCAACATACCCTGGGATGTAAGGGTTTTATCCCTCAACAAACCAGTCTCACACAGCAAGGAGTCCTTTATTCCGTGTGTAGGTGAGAGTGACTATTGATTGCATGTCACTATCTAAAGGGGGATTTAAGAGACCCATATGCATATTTAAGGATGTGTATCGTAATTTTAGTGACAGGTGCGTGCATAACATGGGGTGTGACATGATCTGTTTCCAAATCACGACGTGTAATCAATATGTCTTTAACTCAAGGTGGACAGTGTGGAAGAACAAACGTGTATAGTCTCATGTGGATGTAACACATCTGATACACTCACACAGACACAGGCACACACAGACACACACACACACACATTCACACACACACACACACACACTCACAGAGAGAAAAAGAGAAATATTTATAGTTTTTAATCTATTACAACATTGTCATATAAGATTACATCATTATTACACTGTACATAACCATATTTGCACATCACCTGTGACTTCTAGTTCCAGAAAGTAAACAGTCAACCAGGGGTGAGCACTCAAGCTTTGGAACAGCCTCCCTTATAACATCAGATCTGCACCATCAGTGGGTATTTTTATTTATTTGTGATGCTGTGAGTCTTTGTAAGGCAATCAAGGCAAAGCAAGGCAAATTTATGAATGTTGCGCATTTCATACATACACAGGGGTATTTCAATGTGCTTTACATAAACAAAAAGCAAAGACTAATAGTAAATAAATGTATAATATAAATGTTTAAAAATAGTAAAAAAATTACATTTTATGAAATGGAATAATTCAAATACATAAAGTAGAGTAATTAAAAGACATTGAAAGACAGATGCATCCGATTAGTTAGCAGAAAGCATCTGAGAACAGTCTTATAGGGGAATTCTGGTGATTTCCAGGCAGACAGCACTAAACTAGTTTAGAAATCTAGACGCACCCGGCTTGCAAGCTGGAAAAATGAAACTTTGATAGGGCTAATCACATCGTGTATAGTGACGTTAGGCAGGCTTAACATAATGATTGATGGCAGAGTTGCAACGGTTTGGCTTGAATTCCATGCTACTTGAAAGCAAAGAAGATGGATGTTGCTGTTGGCGAACAGCGTGACACGAGTTAAGCTTTTTTTAAGTTGGCAAAAGTTAGCTCCGCTGGTGGGAAAACGCATGGGACTCATGGCGCTGTCCTATTGCGTGCAGAGGGAATTTGAAAGACAACTGATTATCCCGCCCCTCCGACTGAGCACTGCCAACAGTGAGTGCCCAGACCCTACATTTTAATGTGGGTCTGGCTCGTCAGGCTAGCGCTAAATTCTAAAGATTTCAAAATGGGTTCTCACGAACATGCCCCCAGAGTGTATTGCTGTAGCTGCCTGCATTTTCTATGTGAAAAATCATCAAAATTCCTCTTTATGACTGGATTTCAAAACATTATGCATATTGGCAAGGCACAAAATAAATCATATTATACACATGCATGCATTTATATCTAATATTTCAGTCTTTCAATAACTGATCATGATCTGCATACTCCGTTTCATTATGGCACAGATCTGCCATAATGTCTCCTGCCACACTCTTATCTCCAGTCCTCAACATGGCTGTCAAACTGGCCCAGAACAGCTGCCGTTTAGGCTCCTCTTGGGGCCACGGCAAGTAAGTCTGTTGCCTGAGCAAGGATCGCAAGCGCAGGAACTTTGTGGAAAGAGAGTCTGGCGGGATGGGCTCCAGCAGAATTAACACTAGGGAGTCCCTTTGAACATCGATGGCCCGGTGCTGTGCAAAGAACAGCTCGTTTGCACCATTCGCTGTGGACGAAGCTCTGTGACAGTACAAACACTGTCTTGTAGCTGCTCTCCACACAGTTGATGATGTTGTCAATGACCCATTCGCCCGGGACAAAATCTCGCTCATGGAGGCACAGTTGGAAATTTGAAGCCTCCAGATGGGGCGCCAATTCGGACTGAACCCACTGTGCATCATTTACACTGTAGGATATGAATGCGAGATTAATTGAAAGTGGAACTTTCCAGCCGCCTGTCTTTATTCCGACTCCTCTGTTTAACTCTTAGCCAGATCCATAGCATCTTTACGTACCAGGCTCCATCCATGAAATGAAACACAATTCCACAAGAAATCAATACCATCAAGACTACAGTAAAACAAATGGCAAACATGAACGGTGGGTCACAAGCCACTTGACTGGGATGAAAATCCTTGAGCAGTGTTCCGCTAAGGTATGTGGGGGAGTAGCAATTATACTGTATGCAGCTGGCCAATCTACCAGCAATGTTTTATTAAAGTCACGCACGAACCGGTAGAGGTTACAGTCACAAACAAATGGATTGTTTGCACCATTAAGTTTCTTCAGCTTCGGCAGTCCTCTGAAAGTCTCAAGCTTAAATGTGCTGATACTGTTGCGGTCCACATGCAGCTCCTCTAGGGCCGGTAACATGAGGTCAGGGGGAAGTTCTCGAATTGCGTTGGAGCCCATGTGGAGCTGCTTGAGGTCCTTCATGGGCTGGAGAGCATCTGTGTTCACGCTTGTGATATCGGTGTGGGTCAGGTTGAGGCTGACAAAGTGTGGAGAGAGATGATCAAACAGGTGATTCCCAAGGAGGTTCCCACTCAGTGAGAGGTTTTTCAGGTGCGAGGGCCAAATCACCTTTGTATGGTCAGGCAGCTTGATGGGGTTGAAACTCAGATCCGCAGTCTCCAGTTGTGTTAAGAAGAGTTTTATGTACTGAATTATTGTGTTAAGGCTCCGTAACTTGTTATTTCTAATAATAACCTCTTTCAAACATGAGAGGAAATGTAAAGGAAATCTGTTTAATTTTACAAACAAATTATTGCAGGCCAGGTTGTTATTTCAGACATCCAGAGTCTGTAAGGTTGTAAAATCACCTATGACATTACGCAAAATATTACCTGGTACACTCAGTCCAATTTCCGAGAATTCCGCTTTTACTACACCCTGAAATAGTGATAGATTCACATCTGTGTGCAACAGTCTGTGTTAATAGTGGTGAAAAGTGTTTAGAGTCGCAACTCGCAGATTGCCAGTTTTACTTAAGTCTGGGACAGAGAGGAGTTCAAGGCCCTCTGTGTCTTCTTCTTATGAACAATTTAGAACTGATAAAGTCTGCAGTGGAGACTGGATGATGTTGACAAGAGCCTGTGAGGCTAGTGAGCTGGTAAACCAGGTGTCCTTCAGAGTAAGGTGACGGAGCTTCCCTAGGTTTCTGAGATCATCTGTGAGATTAGCTGAGACATCGCACTGGGACTCTGGGAGAAATTTCTCAATTATTAGTGTATCCACACTAGACGTTTGCAGGTCTAAGAGAACGTCTTTAAATAGCTTTGGTGTTTTGCAGAAATTGATCTGAAGTGTTAATGATTTTAGCCCTGAAAGATAACCCAGAAAGTCTGTGTTGAAATGTGTGAGGTGGTCATTCCCAGCTTGAAGAGCTAGCTCCCGCAGTGGGGAACGTGTGAGAGGTTTCAAGTCGAACTTGTCCATATGTGACACTTGTGGGCGTCCCAGAGAAAGGGAAGAGAGACTCTGTAGATGCTGAAAGGACTGACCCAAGGTGAAAGATTCATAGAGGTTTTCAGAAAGGTCTAAAATTCTGAGTTTGGGAAGTCCTTGTATTTCAGGGATCGCGGAGAGCATGTTGAAGGAGAGGTCCAATTCCTGCAGGTGAAGGTTTCCTTGGAATGCTGCCGGCGAGATTGAGATCAGGCCACAGTTGGACATTTTAAAGATGCATAAGGCTGACAAACTGGCCAGGTCAGTTGACGTCAGTGTGGAGATGGTGTTGAAGGAGAGATATACTGGGCGTTTCTTGGCAGGTTTGAAGGCATGCTGGTGAGATTTTGGTCGGAGAGATCTATTCGATCTTTATCAGGCGTAATGCATGTGCCAGCTGCTTCCTTCATCCACACAGATGCAATAAGCAGGAAGGATAACAGCAGAGAAGACGAGAGGGAAGCATCCATCCTGGAATAAAAGATGAAGGGTATGGATAAGAATTTAGTAAAAGTCAACATTAAACAGGGAAGGTCTACTAGGTTGAGTGCCCTTGCCCCTTGCTCCACTGATGGGTAGGTCTGCCATGGTTGTCGTGGTACAAAATAAAAAAAGATGTATGGTATTTATAAAATAATTTAAATGAAAAAATATGAAAATAGGTTTCATAGAATGGTGGTTAATTCATTCTGGATTTTCCATATCAGATTGACTTTGTTAATCCTTGGATGGCAATTTATCAACCAAATCAAATGATCAGCCTCTAATGTTCAGTTTAAATATTCAATAGTAGCAGTAGTTGTAGTAGCATTTGGGTGCCCTAAGCAGAACTGCTTTGTGGTGCTCCCTCTGCATCTGAAGTTCTGATCTCGAGCTGACGTTATCAATCGCTTGGCACCTTGATGCAAGCTGAACTGTGTTTGATGGCCCTCCATCTCTACATCTGCTGATAAAATGTGATCAGCCAATATGTATCAGGTCCCCCCCCCCACGCGTGGTTCAGCCCAACAAAAACAGTAAAAAAGAAAATTTAAAAAAAAAGGCAAAAATCCAATATTAACTGAATTTTACTTTTGTTTCCAATCCAGTTTCTGTTTTCTTTATCTTGCGAGACTAATGACACATTTAGAAAATAGCAGCAATCATCTATTTTCTGACCAGTTAAAAAATTTGAAAATTGGATTATTAAACACATTTTTTATTTGGATTAGATGGATGGAGCAAATAGAACAAACCACTGCAAAGCGTTAGGACCTACATTTATAGCACAATATTAACAATGATATGCATAATATTAAGTTGGTATAAACAGCCTTCATTGCTTTGGAAATGGAAGCATGTCATGATGACATGATGTGATCTAGACATTTTCTGTTTGCAATTAGAAGTTAATTATGAGCCTGGTAGCCACCTAGCCTGTCTGAGTGGAATGCATTTCAATCGACATATCATCATGTGCTTCATGTAAATGCTTAGTTTAAGGGAACGAATCATTGAAATCATAGTGAGTGCAGCCTGTTATAGTGCCCTCTCGCAGTCAAGGCCGTAGCCAGAATATTTCAAATACATTTCAAATAGAAATGTTGAATAGCCTATCTGACACGGTGAGTGTCACATCTATGTCCCTCTCTTCTCCTCCTCCTAACTCTTTGTCCTCTGTCTGATTTATCTCTCCTGTCTCAAGTGTTGTGTTTTTAAAACAACAAGTCTAAATAACCAATAATATAATTTGACAATAGGTTATGTTTGGGCCATGCTTAGATTATATACATCACAACATTAAATATTCATCCTATATAAAATTAATATAACTTAATGTTCAGTTCAGGTTACATACAGTAGGGGCTTCTCCACTGAATTTTAGCATAACATTTTCCAGTACAGTATCTCATTGGTGGCCCTATTGCATCTTCATGCTTCATTGCAGCTTCATGCTTTCTCATTCGTTTTGACATGTCAGAGGTAGCCTATAGGCCTATCTGAAACTACGTGTCACGTTAGGCAATGATAATTGTCTCGTCGGCTATTTTTACTTAATAAATTAAACTGAACTTGAAGAAAGAAATACCGAGGACATATCTCGGTGTCCTGGTACGGCATGCTCGCAGTTTATAAATGGTCAATAGTGGGAACCGGATAACTCCGAAATCTCCTTTAGACTTATCTTTGTTGCCTTCATGATTTCCTTTAAAAACTTTCTTATATCAAAAAAAGGAGATATCAATTATTAAAAATGCCAAGGTAGCTGGAACCTGCCACTTTCTCTCTCTCTCTCTCTCTCCCTCTCTCTTCTCTCGTGCCCGCTCAAGATGCGTTCCCAATTAAATGGAGTAGCATGACGTAAGATCTACTTCAGTGGAGATTGAGAGGACCCATATCATCATTGCATGTAACTTGCTATTGCTGTATTTCGACATTGTAAACGTTCGGAAGAATGAAAAGCAGCTTGAAGTAAAGCTGCGATAGGTACTTATATTTATTGACTAAATGTTGGTGCCCTCACAGTGCGTGATGCGCATGGTGGTAGCGGCGGCACTGAGTAGTAGCAGCAATAGTCCTAGTATTGCAAATAATTGCCCATATCATAGAGCATTTATGACATTTTAACAATCAACAGTACAATTGTAGCAATGTAATTCTATTTCAAATGTTGTTGTTTTATAATCATGTTACATTAATAACTGTCCTAATAATGCAGAAGACATAACTTGATTCACAATAGGCCTACCTTATCAATCACACGGTTTCAAAAAAGAAGACTTATACAGGCTGTCTTTCTTGATACCTCTCCTACCTGTATGTCATATATTGTTTGTCTGACGAACAAGTACTTCTCACCTTCAACATCTCTCTCTACAACTGCTGTTTCATTCCCATCAGGTACATGAAAAAGCAAGCCTTTTAAAAGTGTGGGGGTTGTGGGATAGGGAAGTGAAACAATTCTGCCAAATGATGGTGTCAGGGAGTTTCTCCCCCGAAAGGTTTTTTAAATTTAGGCTAAACACACCATTTTAATGCAGTTTGGGAGGGACAGAACAAGCAGCGTCCCTCATCTGTGTGGCTCATGTGGTCTACATGATCTATCTGCTATCACTTCACTATTTGACACTACCCTACAGACATGAGACATAGGCTATCTCATGTTATAAATGAAGAAATCATTTCAGAAATGATGTTTTGTGCACATGGGTTAGCAGGCTACAGTAAATTGCCTAACAGACAACAGCCTAAATTTCGAGGTATCACTGGGCTATTAATATGCCTAACTATAATACCTATTAAATAAATGTAAAGGACACAGAATAATGACAGAACTGTAAGCTCAAATTCAATCTTTTTTTGAACTGTAAGCTCAAAATCGTTTGAAGTCTACCCAAACATATGCAAAGGGAATATAAACTAGATGTACCGCAAAGCGGTACAAAATATTACCGCCGCTCAGTCCTGTACATCCATTCCGTGAAAATAAA
The DNA here is from genome assembly GCF_018492685.1 of Alosa sapidissima. NCBI lineage: Eukaryota > Metazoa > Chordata > Actinopteri > Clupeiformes > Clupeidae > Alosa > Alosa sapidissima. The sequence goes on from NC_055964.1 coordinate 7,691,280, forward strand.
TCATATTAATGAATTTGTCTCCATCTTCTACTCCATCCCCCACTCTTGAAACTTTTGATTTATGCTTCTTACTTGTGAGTCTACGTCAGCGTCATTCTCGCGTTCTCCTTTACAGCAATAAGACACAATTCCTCCAACTCTAGCCTCGCCCTTTACTCATTGTCTTCATCTTGTTTTCCCTTTTCAAAAAGTTCATACTTAAGTCATTCGCGTTCTGTCTCCCTGTACTTTGGAGACCCCTCTGCAAATCCATCTGAGGGGCTGTGTTGTCATTAGCGTATAGTAAAATGTGAACGATTAATGATATGATAATACTATATGATGATACTGCTTTTATTGCATTAATCGGTTACAAGGTGCTGTCATCTATCCGAAACATCTACTAAGCCGTCTCTGGGTTTGTTGGGTGGGTATTGCAATGTTCAAATAAAGCATGTTAACCTATTTCATTTAATTCACTTCTGTGCGCCTTGTGTGAGATCACTCAAGTCTTGCTTTAGTTAATTAGCAAGTTTCTACCAGAAGCTCACAAATGCCGTCATGTAAGCTACTTTCTAAATATTCAACATAATCGGAAGCAGCTGCAATTATAACAGGACATTTTGAAAGAGACCTGCTGCGTCTACTTTGATAAGCAGCGTCATGAACCGCACTCAAATACGGTATGTTTTGTTTAACTTCAAATAGCATAGACTTTGTTTGTGCACTTTTGAAATTACATGCGGGGCTGAACCCCTGGAAAATGCATGTGTGGTCTATATCTGAAATTATTAGCGTCTGTAGCTATTGGCGCCTGCAGGTGGCTCGGTGTTTATGGCATTACTTCTTTACTCTCTCTCTCTGAGGATTAACAACTTACATTAGGCTACTTTTGCGTTACTGCGTTGAAATGTTTCTATGGACATTATAGATATCGTCCCCTTTTATTTATTATTTAATTAATTACAGTTGTGAAACATTAGGTAGCATCTAGGCCAAACCAAATTGCGCTGTAGGCCTACAAGGCATTTATTACAGATAGCTAATCTCCCTTCAAAACTTAATGAACACGGCACTTCCTAGTGCTTTTAAAAATTGTGCAAGTTCGAATTGCTTTGTGGAAGTGTTGTTGCCCAGCTTGCACACACTCCTTCATAAAAGTTGAATGGTGACATGCACACAACTTGCATGCACATGCACAAAACTTGAATGGTGACATGCACAAAACATTGAACTGCTTTGAGTGAAGTGCGCTTGCGAGTTGCGTTCCTTCTGTCATTAATAGCCTAGATGCTCTTCTTCACACTGAAAACAGTGGCAGTCCTAGCTTGTAACACCCTGATATTTTTTTGGAATCAATTTGTGGTGTGATTGACATCAGACTAGTCATTAGCTAGTTAGTTGTGCACTGTTTTCCGCTCAGTAGTAAGGTAATAGCCTTCTCCGATGAGTTTTGTGTTTTTGCCAATATTCTTGTCGCCCTCCCAGAATTCTGAATATCTTTGCTCGCACACTGTAGGAACTGTAATGTGATTACTAACGAGTTGCACCAAACTCTGCTCAGCTACGAGTAGCCCAGAGAAAGAATCTCCCGTGTGTAAGTAAAATTGAATAGCCTGTGCAGTTTATGGGGTAAACTACATAGCCTATTTCTGGGGGGGGGGATTTCGTTATCTGGCCCCTGCACTTTGAAACTCGTTCCGGCGCCCCTGAATAGTTCATATGATATTCAGCTTTATTGTCAATGCACAAATTAAATACCAGTAGTCTAAAACAAAATGGCGTTTTACCCAGTGGTGCAAATAACTGACATGTCCAAAAGGGCCTTCATGTAATGCGTTGCTAGACTGTTCATACACATTTTAACGGGCCAAGTTGAAGAGCTACTGTCTGTTATTGTTTGTGCAAATAATATGCTGATTCATGTTCCCTTGCATTTGAGGTCCATGGTTAGTCTGAGTAGTAGCAGCAAATGGACCAAGCTCAATCTTTTAAGAAATCGAAAAGGAATCGTCGGCAGATCAGGCTGAGTTCACCCAGCCTATGGTAGGCGCCCGATAGAAATATTGTGTCATTTTGCGACGTGCGACGTGTTTGCCTATAGAGCTATTCTAAATGCAAAAAATGCATAGAGGGAGTTATGACAAAACCGTGACTGGGAACTATAAGCTATATAAGGTATAGGCCCTATGCTAGGCCTATTACACAACATAAATTGTCATTAGGCTATGCTGGCGACCCAAATAAAATCTCCTTTGGGAACCAATGGCTTACAGTATCAAGCGGACTTAAGCTGCCACCTCTTGGCGAAAAGTTAATAGTTCTGCATATCAGTACATTTCACGCAGCTGTGTGAATCAAGGAAAGCGACACGTCTAAATGGAACCCAACCCACTCTACAGTAGCTCAAGGTCTGTGGCTAAAGCAGCCATGATGAAAGCGATCATTGTTTGGATACTTCACACACATGTGTTTTTTAATCGCATAGACTACTACTACCAAGCTGGAATCAAAGCACATCGACTCCCCTCTCACACCCTAAACACACTTCGAACAAACAAAAAACGTCTCAGTCTCACGGTATAGCCATAGGCAAAACTGTATTGGACTGGTGTAACGTTGGTACTAAATCATCCATCGCAAAGAATGATTTTTGTAGCACGTGCAACAAATATGTGTAGGTACAGCCCTGCCCTGGATACATATATCAACGTGCTCTAAAACATTTTGGAGAAATGAAGATGTAGATCACGGGTGCATTAATAAATCTGCTTTGCGGAGAGTTGACACAAATGATTCACTTTGACGAATTTATGTAGTTTCAGTCCTAGTTACTTTACTTTGAGCCATGCTCTTCCTTACTTGAATCACCTTTGAAAATAGAGGATTGAAGTAGCCCATATGGGTGTTTGGGAATGAACGTTGACTCAGATGCTTTTTAAGACTTTGAGCTAAATGTCCCAGCCCGGTAGCCTAGAAATCTAGACGCACCCTAGCGGCGGCAAATAAATTTGCTCAGCCTGTACGTCTAGTATCAAACCATAGGGATTTCTATTGGCTAACACCGTGGATGTTATTCAATCACAGCGCTCTATTTTGTTAGAGAGTCTTAAGGTGGGCTTAACAGGATAACGACAGTCCTGCGACGGTGAACAACAAGGAAGGTGGCTATGGCGAAAGAAGAGCGGTTGTTTGAATCGGCGTTGGCGTCAACTTTGGAGGAGTTGGACTTGTGCTTTTCTTTGAAAGTTGAGCAACACAATGCACTTAAGTCATTCCTTTCGAAGAAGGATGTATTTGCCGTTTTGCCGACCGGATACGGATATGGTCGTAGCGCTGGCCTATTGCATGCCTAGGCAGTTTGAAAGACAATTCTCTGCCCGCCCCTTGGATTAAGCGAGATGAATGGTTCGATGCCAGACTATACATTTTAATGATATAGGATGGCCCGCCAGGCTACCAGCCCGGTGTTTAGGATGCATCATAGACAGGTTACCTTTCAGGTAGCCTATTTTCCATTAGAAAACCATCACGTAGCGAACGTGTTGTGGCTAACTCACTCCTGTTAGTAGCCTAGGTTATGGTCATAAGCAAATGAGATGACAGTCGAAAGATGCAATTAGTGCTGTTATCAATTTTCTTGGTAGCCTATGGTTTTCTACAAATACATCAATAATCAAATTGGCCTCCATCACTCAACCAATGCTAACGGTAACATTATTTTACCTAGGTCTAGGCTATTGATATAACTTAAAGGAACCGTATGAAGAAATGTATTTCAATTAATCATAAAATAGCACTGATATGTCACTAGACATTAAGAAATCATGTTCATTTCAAATACTTATATCACTGACAACAGTACAATCAAACTACAATCAAATCTGAGATTTGTCAACGACAATCAGGTAAAAGAGACAAATTTAGCCGTCTAGCTCCATTGACTCCCATTCATTCTGCACTCATGGCGATCGCCCCCAGTGGAACTCTGGTGGAACTGCATCCAAAATTCGGTACAATGGGACTTAATACGGAGTGGCAAGGCTCTCCGTAGACGGGATCTGCTTATACCGCAATTGTCAATGGAGAAATTGCATTACATTTTTACATCCGGCATTGGCTGTGGGCGGGACTGTGCAGCTCTATTTGAGTTCTACATGCTGGAAATCTTAGTTCTCAGATGTAGAACTCAAATGTGTCTTGAGGCCGCCATTTGTAAGATCAAAATAAGATGTTCTACTGTAAATGGAACACGATCGTATTTAAGACATTAAGATGTAGAACTACGACACACATTGACAGTGAAATGCTGCCGACGTTTGTAAGATAAATAAGATAAAGTAAGACGTTCTAAATGGAACGTGATAATAAGCTGTTCAGATCTTTTCCAGAGGTCTTGGAGATGTATGTGTGCTGACTGGGCTATGTCTCTATAGTTGATGACACCAAATTAATAAGTATTTCTGATTGGGGAAACTTTTAGCCTAGTTTATTTTTCTTTCAGTCCGCGGTTCCATTCAATCTTGCTGCAAATGATCAGACATGTGAAGCACCGGTGTTACATGGCAACTGGCACCCATGTTAACTGGCTGCCTTGGTGACGTTTCTTTGGCAGATGTGGCCGCTTGCAGATTTGTTACTTTCTGGTGGAAAATGGAGACAGGGATGGATTACTGCACGGGCCTACCGGGCCCAGGCTCAGGGGCCCAAGGGGTCAGGGGGCCCTGAAGCCCAAGCCTTTGCATGGAATCATTGCCTCAATATGAACCAATCAGGATGTAGGCTATGAATCTGATTGAATTTAGTATTGGCCATCCCCAAAATGCACCAGAATACAGGAAATCACATCAGAAAAATTTTAAAATTTCTCGGGGAGGACCCCCAAACCCCCCCTCCCACATATACGACAATAAGTGGGGGGCCCTTAATACATCTGGGCCCAGGGGCCCGAAAGTTCATAATCCGCCCATGACTGGAGACGAACAAATACAACTATGCATGACATATTTAAATGTCAAAATTGTCTGTAGTACGCTACATGCACTGGACCATGAATATGCCACCAAAAAAATAAATACCTAAACAGCCTAATAATAACTCCACGTGGGAATCGAACCTGCTTCCTAAATGAAACCTCTTAAATGATAACCATTCATCTACGTAGCCTACTTGCGCCACGAACCAGCTGATAAGTCATAGTGCAATTTACTTGACTTACTCAATTAGAAGAAGTCAGGTAATGATTGTAGCAAGTTAACACGGCTGATGGTGTTGTCTTGCTACAGCAGTTGCCCAAGCCAATAGGTCTTCAAAGTACCATGGTTAAGTTTTCAAACATTTCACTGACTGCTGGTCATGCTCTCTGTGGCCACCTAGTATCTGTAGCCTAAATTGAGGAAGCGTTGCTGGTCTAAAAATAAATAAATAATAATTAAAAAAAACGTGTGATGGGGAGGACTGGACCCATGTCGATTGCATGAAAAAGCAACGTATAGGCATTAACCTGTTGCGCCACAGGAGAAGCACCCAACGCGAGAATTAGGAAATAAAGTATCAAAAAAAAAAACATCAAACCCATGTTTACATGTCAGTAACATTAACGTTAATAGCCTATAAGCCTAAGAGTTTTGACTCTCCCTGTGCGCAAATTTTGTGTAAAATATGGACACGTTATAGACTTCTCCTGCCCATTGCAGTGTGCATTTCAATGCCTGTGTTTCATGAACTGAATTCTTAAAAGAATAGGCTGGACAAAAGGATACACAATTAGGCAACACATTTTTATTTGATTTATTTTCATGTGGCTCTACGGACGTGGACGTTCATGTGGCTCTACGGACACTTCAGGTAGGGGCGGCCACAGCCTAACCTCAGTGAAACGTTTGTAAAACTTAACCATGATACTTTGAAGGCCTACTAAATGGCTTGGGTAACGGTAGCATGATAACATGGTAGCCAGATAACATGAACAGCTATGTTAACTTGTTACAATTGACGTTAGCTGACTTCTTTTAATCATACAACTGAAGTCAATTTCTGTGAGTGCCGTCAGCTGGTTTGTGGCGCAACTGGATAGACGTCTGATTACCAAGCAAAGTCAATTAATTATTTGTGGTTCAATGCCCATGTGGAGTTAATTTATGCTATTTAGGTGTTTGTTTTTTGGGTTGCATATTCATGGTCCAGTGCATGTAGTACTACATACAATTTTGACTTTTAAACATGTCATGCATATTTGTGTGCGTCTCTAGTAGGCCTATATCAGAAAGTGACAAATCTGCAAGCGGCCACATCTGGCAAAGACTCGTCATCAATCATGAAGCGTCATCAACGCAGCCAGTTAACATGGGAGCCAGTTGCCATGTAACATAAGGCATAACTTAATTTTGCGCCTATGTGGACCAGTAGCCTAATTGTCAAGGAGGCCCATAGTTTGAGAAAAGCTGCAGATCATAGACAGAGAAAGCATAATGCTCTGAGAACAGTAGCCAAGGGCTTTTCTGCAGAAACAACAAGTGGCGCTTTCACTTTGACTCCCTGCATTTCTTTATTTTCGTGACAAAAACTGTCAGTCAGACATTGAATTTTGGTTTACTAAATTAGCATAATGCGTAATATTTATCATTTCAATTCCACCTCAAATCTGCTGACTGCAGACGTTATAATACAGACCCAAACAGCAGCACAGCCTTGAAAGACGCACACATTTAATTTGATCAGAGCGGCTCTGGTTCTTCACTGACGCTAACTTGATGTGATTGGCTGGATGACCGTTCAGTCAAATCAACAGACCTGTGTCTCTCTGTGTGTGCGTTACGGTAGATACGGTCACGGTGCATTACGGTAGATATGGTCGTTTTAATCTGACAAAAAATGTGGGGGATAGAATCGTGTTCCAGCAAAAGTGTGTAGCCTACGTTATAACACCCACATCCCCCACGCTTGCTACGCCCTTAGTGGTCATAGTTTTTGTAAGGGCCGCCTACATTCATTGTGTCAGAGGTTCCTGAAATACAAAAACAAGGCAATAATGATGTATAACTCTGTTTCTAGTTCCTTAATTATTATGACCGCCGCGCAGCGAAGCGGCGGTCATATAGGTTTAGTCAGATTTTTTTTCTTTTTCTTTTTCACATGCCCAAATTTCCGTCAAGGATTCCCGGGACACTGAAAGACCGGGGTACACGAAACTTGGTGGGCATGTAACCCCACATGGATAGCATGGAACCATCATTTTTCGTTTTGATCTGTAGCCCCCCCGCTGGACTGGACCCCCCGAAAGGAGGGTAGGGCAGACACAGTTTTCTGTGAATATCTCGAGAACCGTAGGGTTTAGGAGGACCATTTTTTTTTGTATGTTGATCTCAAGGGGCCATGTCAACCCATTCCATAACCACTCATTTCATGTATAGCGCCACCTAGTTAAACACAAAAAAGTAAAAATGAGGTGTTGTAATCGCAGGTATCTGTGATCTAACATAGTCAAAACTGCACGAAATTGGAAGTGTAGGATCATTATGACACCCTCTGTATGCACGCCAGGTTTTGTGGAATTCCGTTCATGGGGGGCCACACAATAAATTAATTTATGTTACTATACACCAACTGGCCTGTAGGTGGCCGGAGACAGTTTTCTGTGAATACCTCGAGAACCGTAGGGCCTAGGAGGTCCACCTTTTTTATGCATGTTGGTCTTAAGAGGGGAATGTCAACCCATCCCATTACCACTTATTTCATGTATAGCGCCACCTAGTTAAAAATTAAAAAGCAAAAAATTAGGTGTTTTCATCACAATATCTCTGGCTGACAAGGTCAAAACTGAACGGAATTAAAAGTGTAGGATCATTATGACACCCTCCGAATGCATGCCAAGTTTTGTGTACTTTCGTTCATGGGGGGCCTTACAATAAAATAATTTATGTGTACATTTAGTGACGTACACCAACAAGGATTCCCGGGACACTGAAAGACTGGGGTACACAAAACTTGGTGGGCATGTAACCCCACATGGATAGCATGGAACCGTCGTTTTTCGTTTTGATCTGTAGCCCCCCCCCCCCCCCCGCTGGACTGGACCCCCCGAAAGGAGGGTAGGGCAGACACAGTTCTCTGTGAATATCTTGAGAACTGTAGGGCCTAGGATGACCATTTTTTTCCGTATGTTTGCCTCCAGGGGTCATGTTAACCCATTTCATGTGCACACATGTGCACAAACAGATACACACGCACACACATACATTCACAGTAATCATACGTATGACACATACTCACACAGTAGACATATGTACGCATGCATGCACAGGCACATACGCAGGCACACACACAAGCACGCACACACACACACACACAAAACAAACATGTACTGTACATGCACACAATTCAACAATTTCTCAGAATTATGAATAGGCAAGATGGAGGTGGGGTTGTATAAAATTAATTTTACATGTGAAATCTATGAACTAATCATGTTTTGGTACTTGTTGTCTAGCAGATACCAGTGAGAATTGAGTGTGGATAATGCAATTTAGTGAGACAGTTAGAATCCTATAGGCCTTTCAGCGTGATTTATTTTTGTGGAAAAAATGTGCTGGACTGGGCGGCGGTCGTATTTTGTACCGCTCTGCGGTACATCTAGTTGTCAATGGGCCTATTTACTCAACAGTTCCCAATCCCTTCATCTAAATCTAAACATCCTTATATTAGAGCGTTCTTGGTAAATATGCATGATCGGAATTACATGCATGCCGCCACACTTCTCTTTTGCAAACCTCGCCCTTTTAAGTAAATAGATGTCTGGTTAAACTGGCATCTGCTAGCCTGCACCTTGAACTTGTGGGGCACACCAAGGGTTGAATGCTTGTTTTACTCATAGTTCCCATTTGGTTGACAAATAGACTACACATACTGTACAGTTAAGAACAAAATTATTCATACACCTGTCAAATATTGATGAAATGTTGATTTTCTCTTGACCAATATGTTTGTTCTGACTTAAAATGACACTGCCACATGCCAAAAGGTTGTAAGACAATGTGGTAGAAACATGGAATCAAAAAAATAATCGTTTTTATCTTTTTAAACATTTTTATGAAAAATGGCATGTCCAAAATTATTCATATAAATAATCAATGGTAAAATATTTATTTACCATCAAAGCTCTCGAAATGGTTCTTATAATACCCTCTCCATGTCTCCACAATGATTTTAGACCGCACCTTTTTAGCAGCAATCTGGGTTTTGAGGCAGGAACAATTGTTTGCCATCACTTTGGCCTTGTGCTAACTTTTTTGACTGATTGTGGTCAGGGCCCAGTTTCCCAATAACGACGGAGACACGCTCTTACGAGGGTTTTCTACGATTCATCTTACGATCGTTCGTTTGGTTTTTCCGACTGTTTCCTGAACATGCTTGCAGCATGAACACGCGTGCACTGCTCTTAAAGGAGAATTCCGGTGTGATATTGACCTAAAGTTTGTTGAAACATGATACCGAGTGTGAACGTATGTCTCATAGCCCATCTCGGCTTGTCCCTTGCACTCAGAAATCTGGCGCTAGTTAGCCGATGCTACCAACAGCTTTTTCAATGGTGGTGCTTCGGCATCGGGCTAGCCATGCAAATAAATCACTGTAAATTGCTGCTACTGGAAGAAACTGGAATCCATGGATTTCCACTGAATTATATTTGGAATCTGATCCCTTATCATACCTGTTCATTCTTACTCGTTGCTCGACTTATCGTGACTAAATTCAAGATGGCCGCAAACGCGAAACTTCGTGAAGATACTGTCTGTATAAATCGTCTTGTAAGTAAACTACCAGTGCTTTTTCAAAGTTCTCAATGTCTCGTTTTAAATGTCAGGGCCATCGGAAGTCTACCAATGAAGTGTGGAGATACATTGAGCCTCGTAAATGGTGTAAAACAGTGATTTATTTGCATGGCTAGCCCGATGCCGAAGCACCACCATTGAAAAAGCTGTTGGTAGCATCGGCTAACTAGCGCCAGATTTTGGAGTGCAGGGGACAAGCCGAGATGGGCTATGAGACATACGTTCACACTACTATCATGTTTCAACACACTTGAGGTCAATATCACACCGGAATTCTCCTTTAAGATGCTCTTAAGGGGAGCTGTCCACGTTAATAGTTTTGAAATATCCTCTAATTTGATGGTGATGTCAGGTGACTGCACATCAAAGCTATAGGCCTACCATTTAAACTTCGGATCTACACGTTCATTCACATCAGTACGAAAATAGAAACACTTTGACATCTGTATGTAAGCATCCCAAGTAGGTTATATACCACACACAGACATAAATAATTGTAATTATTTAAGATTAGATTGTTGCACCATGCAATAATTTATTGCAGTGTCACTTAGGAACACGTTTGAAGATAAGAAAGAAGTTGAGTAAGAAAGTGAGGAAATGATAGGCTTAGATTTTGATGCAGTAGGCCTACAGACTAAACCACATGTTCCTTTCTCTGCTTTTATCTCATACGCCTAATAAAATATAGCCTTCACTTAGCAAAGATAATGGCAAACTATTCTGGCAACGTCTCGTTTCATAACTTGATTGCATTTTTGTCTGCTTTTCATCACATTATTATGACCATTAAATGTAGGCTAGCTATTTTGCACGCTAAAATCTGATTCATCACAGGTAAACACCAACAAATAAAGAATGGGAAAGTAATGCACTCCCTGCATTACTTAGTAATGCAGTAATTAGTAATGCACTCCTGCGCTCCGGCACCACCAGACTTACCAACAGCTTCATACACCAGGCTGTTAGGATGCTCAACTCTCTCCCCCCTCTCCCCCCTCAGCTACATAACATCCTGGACTTTGGACCCACAATGGCTGCCTTGCACTACTCCACTTGCACTACTCCACTTGTACACTTTGCAACTTGTTGTTGTTGTCCTGTTGTCCTGAAAACACTTCTGAACACACTTCTGCTGCTCTTACATAACTTGCACCACTATGCCACTTGCATACTTAGGTCAAACAGAACTACCTCCGTCATTTATTGGCACTATTATATTGACTGTCTACGGTATGCAAAATTGCACAATTTCAACCCAAATTTTACTGCTCTTATTTCTTCATTGTATGTGCCTTCTTATTTACTTTTTATATTGTTTACTTGAATGTTATGTTTGTCTGTGGACTTAATTGGTAAAATGTCTTGTCTCCACCGTGGGATAGTGGGAAACGTAATTTCGATCTCTTTGTATGTCTTGACATGTGAAGAAATTGACAATAAAGCAGACTTTGACTTGTAAGTTGGATTATGTATTCTAAGTTGTTATTTCCTCTGTATGTCCTGTTGGTGACCTCAGTGAGAAGTACTGTTAAGACGCTCTTAACGAGACGAGCAGGTAACGAGAACTCTGGAGCACTCGTAGATCTACGAGTGTTTTCACGACGCTCTTAAGCTACGATGGTTTCGGGAAACAGTCGGCAAATCTTAAGACGTTCGTAAGAGGGACTTTACGACGCTTTTAGGCTTAAGATGCTTTTGGGGAACTGGGCCCTGGACTCTGGCTGGGCCACTCTAAAATGTTGACATTGTTCTCTCTATTGGCTTGTTTAGCTGTATGTTTAGGATCATTGTATAGTTTAATGGTCCAATGATGCCTATTGGGGCAGGTCTCGTGGCACACTTTGATTTCACACGTTTACTTTGAGAAGGTAACCAGGTCCCCCTGGTTGAAGAGGATTTCTCCTGATATCTTTTACCTTTACTGAGTGAGATATTGCGCAACACGGACATATAGGAACGAGGGTATAGAAGAGTATAGTTATTTTTAACCTTTGGTGAAATTACTGGTTTATCAAGAAGAGAGAATACTGCGTTTGGGAGATGAAATGCTGCAAACTCAGCAGATGCTCTTATTATGGAATTGAAAAATTCACCTCAGGTATGCCAGGCCTGCTAACCCCATAATACGCTATTTGAAGTCTTATTTTTAAAAATATCTTTTTAAAATGTCTATCATTGTACAACTAATATGCCTCTGAGCACAAAGATTATTTAAATTTTAACTGTCCAGCTGTTGACTTGGCAAATGCCACTTGATAGGCAATCAGATAGATATATACTTTATTGATCCCCAAGGGGAAATTCAAGAAAGGTGATGGATGAATGTCAAACATCGTCCTGGAGTCCATCAGGAAACAACAGCAAACGATTCTTGGATGTTCCACTGGTATGGTAATAAGTCTCTCTTTCTTGTTTGTGTTCAAAATGTCACATGTGTGAGCAACATCAATTTACAGACTCCAAGTCATACAAAATGTAAAAGCCTGTCACAAAGTTATGTTTGTTTCCCAGATATTATTTCATAATTTTCTGGAAAAAAAGATACTTTTTAAAATACATTATTGCAGGATATATTTTGTAGCAGTCACTGCCAATAGCTTATTTACACAAAAGTGGCATGATTGTTGCTGTCATTGCAGAAAATAATCACATGCTGATAGTATTTGCCTGACCATATGCTGACTATATTATAGTGCATTAATTCATTTGTGAGTGCATGTGGTCATGAATATTATTATATGGAATGATGAGCATTTTAGCTCAGAATGTTAAAAAAAATCACTCTACCTGTGTATTCATACATTCTATGAGGTTGATAACACTACATCAAAGCCTCATAGGAACATATAAAAGTCTGAAAAAAAAGTCATGTTTTCATGCAAGTGGTGTTATTTTTCAACACATACTGTGTAACGAATAACAAAAGCAAAGCAAACTGTGTTGTTTTTAACACACATCTGTGTCCAGATAGGGACAAAACAGTTAGTTTCATGAGTGCTGCTTTTCAGCCTTTTACTGTTATGTTCATATGAGGCTTTGATGACAAAATATAGTTGGGGCTGTCGATGCCAATGTTCCACGGATAATGGTTGGTTGAAGTGATGCTGCTGGGGGTCTATTCGATTAGGGCTTTTTGACATTTTGGGTGCAGGGTACTCTCTGGCACCTTGGACCAAGATTGAGTCCCTGAGACAGACCCCACGTCCTTTTCATTCAGAGCCTTCATTCTCTGTGATAGGCCATTATCTCAGCAAGACAGACACACACAGAGAGAGAAAGAAAGAGAGAGAGAGAGAGAGAGAAAGAAAGAGAGACAAGAGGAAAAAAACAGGGAGGAGACTAACATATACAATGCAAACATCCTTTTCAACTTATAACGGCACATAGGAAACAAAATACACATGTACAAATCCTATCTTGGCTCCTGTTTGACCTTGCCCTTATAGCCTAATACACTCTTACAGTTTTTTCTGATTGCTTAAGCACATTTAGCTATTGGCTATTTTTGTAAAACTACACACAAATAGGAAAACCTTTCACCAAATCAGCAAAACATTGTAGTTCTCTTGCAAAAGCTAACACACCTTGCTTAACTCTTCACACCTTCGTAAAAATTGTGTTTTCGTATCAAACAGTAAACCCAAGCCATCACAATAATAAGCACACAATGTGCCGACTACACACTGATGGTATGAATAGAAAACACATCTGGCTTTTGCTTTCTCTGTGCACAAAGTAGGCTATGTCAGTTTGAGGTCATACTTTTGTCATAGTTCTGTAAACATACAGGGATCTAAACTTCAAGTATTGGTGCTTATTTACACACATCAAAACAAACACAAAGTGTGGTTTTCCAAGTCAAAATGCAAAATAGCAATTTCACTGATAAAAAAAAGTCAGTCAGCTTTTTGTTTTCTTTTCATTACAAAGAAATTCTAAAGAATTGCTTTTTTTCTATTCAACAAAAGCGTCAATTAATAAAAAGAAAACGACTGCTGTTCATTTATATTCTATGTTGTCTTCATAATCATTATCATTATACTGTAGGTTTCAGTATAACCATGCTTGTTTTCAAAGGAAAGTCCAAGGACCAAAATACTTAAGGCTTTTTCAGGGCTGTCTGGGAGGGAGACAAACACAGTGTGGGCGTTAGTGGATCCACTCCACCCACACACAGGCACACAACACACACACGCACAGTGTGGGCGTTAGTGGATCCACTCCACCCACACACAGGCACACAACACACACACGCACAGTGTGGGCGTTAGTGGATCCACTCCACCCACACACAGGCACACAACACACACACACATGCATCAGTCAACATCGTGTCGTCTATCTCAACATTGTGTCTACATCACATGCAATGTCCACTAGTCCAAGGCACCGGGGAAAATATATTCTGGAATGCCGTATAATGCCTGGTCAATATCTACGCATGTAGACTGATTTTTTTTGCCTGTAAAAGGGCTATTTCTTACTCTTCTTATCCCTCCTCTTCCCCCTCCTTGTCCTTGTCATCCTCTCCCTCTCGGTTCTTCACCTCCTTGTCATCCTCTCCCTCTCGGTTCTTCACCTCCGTGTGCTCTTCCTCCTCCTATTCTTCCTACTTCTTCACCTGCACGTCCTCTTCCTAGGCCTCCTCTAATTCTCACTCTTCTTACTTTTCCTGTTCCCTCCATTGTACTCCACACGGACAGCTTACCTGTGGCTTATTTACACTGCTTAGGCTGTATAGTATAGTAGTAGTAGTAGTATATATACTCTTTTGATCCTGTGAGGGAAATTTGGTCTCTGCATTTATCCCAATCCGTGAAACACACTCAGCACACAATAAACACACAGTGAGGTGAAGGGCACAACTACAACAACAGCACTACAGCAGCAGCGGTGGGGGTTCAAGGGCACTTTAGCCGTGCCTACTGGTCGGGGTTCGGTCCGGCAACCCTCCGGTTACAAGTCCGAAGCGCTAACCAGTAGGCCACGGCTGCACGGCTGATTGCAAAGTGAACTAATTGTCTAAAACCGTTTTCATGATGTGACAGTGTGCCAGACAGTTGGCAAAATAGTGTAAATAATAGGCATACACGTGTATAGTTTTGCTAGGAGTGTGTTGATCATTTGGAAATTAAAGCAGTGAGTTGTGTTTACAGTTCTGCAAAAAGAGTGCTGTGCAGTGGATTGTACCTACAGTTTTGCAAAGTGTGTGTTACAAAATTGCAAACTGAGTGCAAAGCAGTGTTTGTGCTTTTAGTTTTGCAAACTCAGTGAGTGGTTTTGCTAGACAACTTAATAGTTTTAGAAAATTGTGCTATGAGAATCACGGTTAGCGTTTAAGCATTCAGAAAAAAACTGTAAAACAAATGTGTTGCCCCTAACACTGTTTGCAAAACACCACCCACAACTCTTTACCTAACACACAAATATCTAAGAGGAAGTTACTTGATTTCCTTCTTCAAGCACAACCTATCAAAATGCCACAATTATTCACCACTTATTTACACACTCCTCATTACCGGTACTTTACTGAACACCAGCCAATCATTGACTTGAGTAGGCTAATGAATACATGCCCTACTGTCCCACTACCAACACACACACATGCACGCACTCAGGGATGGATTACTGCACGGGCCTACCGGGCCCAGGGGCCCAAGGAGTCAGGGGGCCCTCAAGCCCAAGTCATTGCATGGAATGATTGCTTCAATATCAACACATCAGGATGTAGGCTATGAATCTGATTGACTTAAAGTATTGTCTATCCCCAAAATGCACCAGAATACAGGAAATCACATCAAATAAATTAAAAATGTCCCCCCGCAACAATTAGTGGGGGGCCCTTAATACATCTGGGCCCAGGGGCCCGAAAGTTCATAATCCATCCATGCACGCACTCACGCCCGCAAGTACACACACACACACACACACAAATGTCTTACTCTTGAATGGAAATATGCATAGAAGCCCATGAAAGACAGAAGCGCTTTGGATTTAGGGTTTTGAAAGACAGAAGCGCAACCATTGGATTTAGGGTTTTGATAAAAAGACACAAAACTTTGAAAATGTGTGTAAGCAGTTGTAAAAAAAACTGAATTTGGAAGACAAACTGCTTCGACTGACAGCCTGATTGGTGCTGGAATTAATTGCCAAAATGTGGTGGCTACTTTATCGCCGTCTCACTGAAATGCATTAGTTGGTCTCACTTTTACAGCAATTCATCCCTGACATCTTCACGTGAGGTCAACATTTTTGTTGCTTTATCGCCTTGCTTTTATATGCTTTATTATACCTAATTTTGGACAGAGAACAAAGACTGTTTTAATGTAGACCCACAGAGCAGATACTCTTTAACTTCACAGGGAAAATACACTATGTAATCTTGTACAACTTTTAAGGCTTGTTTGAGGAAGCTTTAAAAGTTGTGCGTAAATTGGCCTGCCTGCATCAACAGTCACTCAAAAGAGCCTGTGGCACAACAACTGAAACCAAAGGGTTGGTGATGCCACCATTCCATGCAGCATTTTTGTTTTTTCCCCATCCCAACTCTTTTCTTCTCCTTGCTGAAGAGATCAAAGTGGTCCAGTTCATCAGGAGAGAGCCCCACTGTGTTCATTTCATCAGCCACAGGCACTTGTCTGGCCTGGAGAGATTGAGAGACTCACTTGGCAATTAGAGACAGGTAGAGACATTCAGTGCAGCCCTTCCTCACAAACACATCCAAAAATCAAAGGCATAGTGAAGACGATAGTCAAAGAGGGCAGGGGAGAGCAGCCTCAGTGTTGAACAGCTATGAGCATGCCATATTTGGACATTGCACGCTGTGGAGAAAAATAAATGAATAGAATAATAACATCTTTAACATTGAATTAAATGAAGCAAAACGCCGCCTTTTAGAGTAGTATAGTTAATGTGGTGTCCTAGGCCACTGGACCATGAAATAAGATGTGATCATTCCTGCATTTAACAGTGTGTAGTCAGGCATTAATGCATTTGTTAGCTCTGCAAGAGAAACAAAATGTGCAGGCTTTCTTTGCCATAATAACCAATCTCCATTAAATGAGTCAGTCTGTTCAAAACTCTTAAGGCATAAAAACTCAATTTACTCTCCTCAGCATTATCAGTGGACACAGTTGTGTTTGCCCAAGCTCTCTTCTGTCTGGTTTAAAGTAGGCAGACAGACTGACAGACCGTAACATTTTACCCTTTTGTCAAGGAGGTATCCATTACATGTGGAGAATGTGATCTCAATTTTAAGGAACTGAGTATTAATTATTTAATTGTCAACTATTAAATTAATCAACAACTATTTTGAGTAAAATACCTCAAAGTTCTCTGATTGCAGTCTCTAAAACTTGAATATTTTCAGATTTACTTACTCTTTTATAAGAGTAAAGTAGAATTTTTCTATGTGTGGACAAAACAAAGCATTTGGGACATAATCTTGGGCTTTGGGCAACACTGATCAACATTTCCACCAATTTCTGACATTTTATCGATCAAACAACTAATTGAGAAAATTAATTGGGCCACTAATCGACAGATTAACTGACTATGAAAATACTAGTCAGTTGCAGCACTATGAGTATGATCTGACGAGCTAGAAACAGTATACTTCTTAGTCAAGTGCCGTCACTACCTTCAAAGATTGTCATACTCAATGAGAAATGGTCACTGGGTACAGATCTGTTTTGGTCTTCACAAACCCAATATATAGAGATTTCTTCAGTACAAATTACAGTCACTTATGGCAGGGTAAACTGGCCATCCCTGTTATAGTAAATGCGTGTTATAGTGAATGAGTCAACCAGAATGTGTACACACCATGTTGTGCAGTCTAACAATATGCTGCATGCAATCATTTATTTGACCAGTCACATGGAAATTAAAGGAAAGGGTTCACTACTTACTCTCATTTCATTCTCTTACCCATTATTATACAGGACAAAACTTCATTAGTAACTTTCCCACAACCCTTTTATTTTCATTACCATGAAGATTTTCAATGATGCATACATTTATAATCAATCATTTATAATTTCCCCATGGGGATCAATAAAGTAAGTAAGTAAGTAAGTAAGTGTGTGTGTGTGTGTGTGTGTGTGTATGTATGTATGTATCTATCTATCTATCTATTTATCTATCTATCTATCTATCTATCTATCAACAAATAAGGTAAGGTAACTTTGTTTATACCCAATGGTAGATTTGCAGTAGAGTGAGTCGGCTGCTTCCACACACAGAGACAACAACACTTAGGACAACAATAGAGACAGTGAACATGACCGTGACAACAGTGCTTCAGACTAAGAAGCATGGATACAGATGTACAAAAAGATACCGGACAGATTAAAAACCATCATGGCAGATAGGTCAGAATAAATAGATTAAAAAGGCTATACAGTCAATAAGTTAGTGTTAAGTCCGCAGAGCGGTACAAAATATGACCGCCGCCCAGTCCAGCACATTTTTTCCACAAAAATAAAATCACGCTGAAAGGCCTATATGATTCTAACTGTCTCACTAAATTGCATTATCCAGACAAAAACAACAAGTTTTGCTAGACAACAAGTATCAGAACATGATTAGTTCATAGATTTCACATGTAAAATTCATTTTATACAACCCCACCCCCATCTTGCCTGTTCATAATTCTGAGAAATTCTTGAATTGTGTGCATGTGTGCGTGCACACGTTTATGTTTATGTGTGTGTGTGTGTGTGTGTGTGTGTGTGTTTGTCTGCGTATGTGTGTTTGTGCATGTGCATACATGCGTACATATGTCTACTGTGTGAGTATGTGTCATACGTATGATTACTGTGAATGCATGTGTGTGCGTGTGTATCTGTTTATGCACATGGAATGGGTTAACATGACCCCTGGAGGCAAACATACAGAAAAAATTGGTCATCCTAGGCCCTACGGTTCTCAAGATATTCACAGAAAACTGTCTGCCCTACCCTCCTTTCGGGGGGTCCAGTCCAGCGGGGGGGCTACAGATCAAAACGAAAAACGATGGTTCCATGCTATCCATGTGGGGTTACATGCCCACCAAGTTTCGTGTACCCCGGTCTTTCAGTGTCCCAGGAATCCTTGTTGGTGTACGGTCACTAAATGTACACATAAATCATTTTATTGTAAGGCCCTCCATGAACGAAAGTTCACAAAACTTGGCATGCATTCGGAAAGTGTCATAATGATCCTACACTTTCAATTTCGTGCAGTTTTGACCATGTCAGCCAGAGATATTGTGATGAAAACACCTAATTATTTGCTTTTTAATTTTTAACTAGGTGGCGGTATACATGAAATAAGTGGTAATGGGATGGGTTGACATGCCCCCTTAAGACAAACATACAAAAAAAAGGTGGACCTCCTAGGCCCTACGGCTCTCGAGATATTCACAGAAAACTGTCTCCGGCCACATACAGGCCAGTTGGTGTATAGTAACATAAATAAATTTATTGTGTGGCCCCCCATGAACGGAATTCCACGAAACTTGGTGTGCATTCAGAGGGTGTCATAATGATCCTACACTTCCAATTTCGTGCAGTTTTGACTATGTTAGGTCACAGATACCTGCGATTACAACACCTCATTTTTACTTTTTTGTGTTTAACTAGGTGGCGCTATACATGAAATGAGTGGTTATGGAATGGGTTGACATGGCCCCTTGAGATCAACATACAAAAAAAATGGTCCTCCTAAACCCTACGGTTCTCGAGATATTCACAGAAAACTGGCTACAGATCAAAACGAAAAACGATGGTTCCATGCTATCCATGTGGGGTTACATGCCCACCAAGTTTCGTGTACCCCGGTCTTTCAGTGTCCCGGGAATCCTTGACAGAAATTTGGACATGCGAAAAAAAAAAAAAAAAAAAAAAAAAATTCTGACTAAACCTATATGACCGCCGCTTCGCTGCGCGGCGGTCATAATTACTAGGATTTGCTAAACATTCTAATGGCTGAGGGGACAAAACTGTCTCTATATCGTTTGGTTTTACAGGCAGGCAGGCAATTTATATCTGCGACCTGATTGGAGGCTGAAATTCACCATATAGTGGATGGGAGCCATCTTCTAGACTAGACCCAGCTAACAAGCTAAAATAGATTCAATAAAACAGCAGTAGAATAGGGTTAACAGTATACTATCAATGTGAAAGGAGGACAGTTTCCTCAAGCAATATAAACGCTGGTTCCCCTTCTTAACCACAGCTTCAGTTTGCCTTAAAGTTGAACTTATTGTCAATGAAGGCTCCAAGGTATTTGTGATTGTCTACACACTCCACTGTCTTACCCTTTATAACAGTGAGCTCCTGAGCCCCGGAGAGTTTCCTGAAATCAATATGCATGTCCTTTGTTTTAGAAATGTTCATTTGTAGAAAGGACCTATCACACCATTCTACAAAGCCCTGGACAACTGGACCATGGCCTGTTTAACTTTCTTGTAGCAGGTTTACAATGACAGAATCATCTGCATACTTTAAAATAAATCTGTCTTCCCTGCTGCTGCGACACATGTTTGAGGATGAATAACAGAGGGGACAACATGCGACCCTGAGGGACCTAGTGGCAGTGAACAGATCTGGTCAGACAGTGCTCCATTCACTCACACTCTTGGTGTCCTGTTAGGTAAAAAATCTAGAACCTAGCCAACAAGACTCTTACTTAAATAATATTGCTCTAAAAGCATTTCTATTAAGATATGGGGTTGAATTGTATTAAAAGCAGATGAGAAGTCTATAAATAAAAGCCAAGCATGTGTTCCTTTCACTTCCAGTGTTTAAGGAGCATGTTCGTCAATGTTACTGCGGGATCCTCAACACCTCTATGTGGCCCATAGGCAAACTGCAAAGGGTCAATATCAGACTGTCTTCTTTAGGATTTCAGACTTCACTAGCTTTTCAAACGTTTTCATCACAATAGATGTCAGTGCAATTAGGCCTAAAATCATTCAGTATTTTGGGGCAGTTTGTCTTGGGAACTGGAACAACTACAGCATCATTCCAACGGCATAGATTAATATAAATTGGTAATGAAAGTCATTATGTACAAAAATACTAACGCACTGCATGGTATGCACTACTATCCCTTGTTGAGGTATTCACATCTCCTTCCTCGTTTATGTATGTCTCTTTGGAGTTGTTTATGTATGTCTCTTTGGAGTCGTTTATGTATGTCCTTAGCCATGTGTGATAAAATTGTTACTGATGAAATTCATAATTGAATGGTGTACAAGGTAAAGAGATCAATATTGCCCATCACTCAAATTGTTGCAAGCTTTGGGCTGAACAGAAAAGGACTCTGAAGATCAGGCTTCCAATAACTAACAACACCATTCTGCAGCAGACTACATAGTTTGTCAGACAAATGTGATCCCCCTTCATATTTCTGTTATTCAGGCTTTTTATTGATTTTCTAATGGACAACAGTCCATTATCTGGGCATTACCTGCTATTCATTGAGCTCCACTGGCTACCCTTAGCCGCCCGTTTCAAATGAAGTCGCTAATGCTTGCTTACAAACTCATTGCTGGGTCTACTCCCACTTACTTAAATCCTCTCATCAAGGCTTCTCCTGCTCCTCCAAGGAATGTTGTCTAGCACTGCCACCCCTACACACACAGAGCAATCCAGACTATTGTCATTTATAGTCCCCTGATGGTGGAACAGCCTGCTGAGTAGCACCAGAGCAGGGGCGTCAGTGTATGGGCGGCATTGGTTCAGGAGGTAGAGGAGGTTTGAATGGTTGCCGGTTCGAGCCCAACACCTCCTGACCCTGTCGAAATGTCCTTGAGCAAGACACTTAACCCCAAGTGCTCCCGATGTGTAGGTTGGCACTTCGCATGTCACCATCCACCATTGGTGTGTGAATGGGTGTGAATGTGAGGCATGATATTGTAAAGCACTTTGTTTGCTCGGAGGAATGGAAAACGTGCTATGTAAATGCAATCTATTTACACACATGCATACTGTACATACGCATAATGTTCATATCAAATCTATTTGGTTTTTGCCATTTCTAAAATGTAAGACTGATGGAATTAATTCCAATTGTGTGCCATTCCTCCTCTTGTCTGTAAATATCATTTGAAAAGGTCGTGTCCCATGGGTAAATGATCACCTATTTGATTTGTTCTGTCATTAACATTTATACCACAACCTAAATGCCCAGTACACACATGTATCAACCTAATGAATAGGCAGTAAGAGCAGTCTCCACAGTGCTTGATGGTATCTAATCCCTATAGGTTGTGCTCCTCAACAATTGATTTTGCTATGCTTGCAGTCCCCAGGAACATGTTGTTAAACGAGACGATAATCGATTCTGGAACAGACATCATTACCGTTCAGTGCACCGGCTCTGCAAAGCCGGTGGTCGAGTCCGGATGTGTAGGCCTACTGCTCCACTCCAAGGTGCAAATGGACTAACCACAGTAGATTTCCCACCACAAAGATACACATGCTTTGAGTCACTTTCCATGGCTGCAATATCTGCCCAGTTTCCTTTCAATACAGAAAACATCTTAATCTCTCTTTCACAGTCGGGTGACACCATTTTAGCCACACTTGTTTACTCACACAGATGAAGTAATGTTTTTTATTTCAACTGAAATAAAAAATAATAATCTGGATTTTCAGATATAAAGGAATGAAGTAAGTCATAACTCATTAATTAATTCATGCATGAATTAATGATAATGCATGTACCCTTACCATAACGTGTTACCAAATAATCTTTTGGCCAAATATCTCAGACAGCAAAATAAAAAAAACTAGATGTACCGCAGAGCGGTACAAAATATGACCGCCGCCCAGTCCAGCACATTTTTTCCACAAAAATAAATCACGCTGAAAGGCCTATATGATTCTAACTGTCTCACTTGCATTATCCACACTCAATTCTCACTGGTATCTGCTAGACAACAAGTACCAAAACATGATTAGTTCATAGATTTCACATGTAAAATTCATTTTATACAATCCCACCCCCATCTTGCCTGTTCATAATTCTGAGAAATTCTCGAATTGTGTGCATGTGTGCGTGTACACGTTTATGTTTATGTGTGTGGGTGTGTGAGGCAAACATACGGAAAAAATTGGTCATCCTAGGCCCTACGGTTCTCAAGATATTCACAGAAAACTGTGTCTGCCCTACCCTCCTTTCGGGGGGTCCAGTACAGCGGGGAGGCTACAGATCAAAACGAAAAACTATGGTTCCATGCTATCCATGTGGGGTCACATGCCCACCAAGTTTCGTGTACCCCGGTCTTTCAGTGTCCCGGGAATCCTTGTTGGTGTACGGTCACTAAATGTACACATAAATTATTTTATTGTAAGGCCCCCCATGAACGAAAGTTCACAAAACTTGGCATGCATTCGGAGGGTGTCATAATGATCCTACACTTTCAATTTCGTGCAGTTTTGACTATGTTAGGTCACAGATACCTGCGATTACAACACCTCATTTTTACTTTTTTGTGTTTAACTAGGTGGCGCTATACATGAAATGAGTGGTTATGGAATGGGTTAACATGGCCCCTTGAGATCAACATACAAAAAAATGGTCCTCCTAAACCTTACGGTTCTCGAGATATTCACAGAAAACTGTGTCTGCCCTACCCTCCTTTCGGGGGGTGCAGTCCAGCGGGGGGGCTACAGATCAAAACGAAAAACGATGGTTCCATGCTATCCATATGGGGTTACATGCCCACCAAGTTTCGTCTACCCCGGTCTTTCAGTGTCCCGGGAATCCTTGACGGAAATTTGGACATGCGAAAAAATAAAAAATAAAAAAATAAAAAAATCTGACTAAACCTATATGACCGCCGCTTCGCTGCGAGGCGGTCATAATAATACAACCTTGAAGTGAAGTTGGTTGTCAATGGACTTCTGATCAGTGGACTAAGACACCCACGACAGAAGCTTTATTCTGTGTTCAGTACAATATTTTCACCATCCACTTGACTGTGTGGGGGCCACATAAACATGGGTCTTTGTCCAGGCCAGTTTGGCACAGTTCCTGTTAGAACTTATGTTTTATACTCATTCTCTGACTTAAAAAAGGTCAACACACTTTCCCTGTATTTAAAATGCATTTTCTTGTCTTGTCCGCACCTAGTAATAGACTAGGTGCATGAAAGGCTCTTCCTGTATGCTCATTTATTTACGGTGGAGCGCTAACTGTGTTATAACGGCATCTTCTATTATTTTCATCTTCTGCTATATTCTGCTCCTTACATCTTCACTCCAACACTGATTATCTTGTTTGCCCAATAATAACAATTTTAACACAAGCACAAATCCTTCTTTGTCGTAACATGCTGATTCCCTACTGCAACACCCAACCAGGTCCTAACTATATTAACAATAGCAACAGGTTAAACACACCTGGCTCCACCGGATACAAACAGCCGTTCTTCATTATGTACATTCTGTTGTCTGAATAAATTTGCTTCCCTTCAAGGTTGGATTGTCGTCATTGTTGACATAATGAAACTCACGATAAATTGGCGAAAAGATTATTTTTAAAGGTGCTCTAAGCGATGTCATACGTTTTTTAGGCTAAAACATTTTTTGTCACTTTCAGCAAACATCACCTCACCATCCGCTAGCTGCCTGTGTCCTGAATACACTGTAAAAAAAAAAAAAAACCCAGGCTCCAAAAACGGCCACAAAACAACTTGGGCAAACCTTGCCCATAAAAACATAACAAACTGTTCCAGCAAATTGAGAGTTTCAATTGCACGGGGGGGGGGGGGGGGGGGGGGTTGCGAGCCAGCTTTCTGTTTTGTTTGAACGTCAACAGAAGTGTCGTTAACCAGCATCGCTTAGAGCACCTTTAATACCTCTTTCACCAGAGGTACCATCAAAACTAGAGGGCGTTGTAATTTGGAAAAGAACTTGTGCACACAACTTGTAAACACACACCCTATGATACTGATCTGCCATTTGTCCCTATCAGGGTACCAGGAAGCTATGGCTATGTTTATGCATTGCTAATTTGCACTAAAACCTAATATCTTGTTAGTGGATGACTGGGATCTCCTAAGTACACCGAATGTGTTTTCTGGCACGCACATACTGTACCACTCTTGTATGCGTGAATGAAGCAAACAGCCCGAGTCATGTTGCAGTGGAGTCTCACAGTTGTTGTCAGCATGTTTTGCTCTATGAGAGGAATGTGGACCTCCAGCTGGCTTCTCCCTAGCCTTTATAATGTTTGTAACTACTTTGTATCTGAGGGTGGAAGGAAGCAGCAATTTATTATCACACAATATATTGTTGATATTTTCAGCAGTGCTCCAAGTTCTCAGCTGATGGGGGCAAGGATGGAATGGTGATGATGAAACACTGAAATGACAGGATTCAGTAACCATGTAATTTCTTGCTGGTCACACAGATGTATGCTGTTATTGCTGTGCCTACAAACATGCCAAGCTATTATGGTGCTATTTATATGGTGCAAGCTATGATTTGCTCACCCAAAGGGTGATGGTGTTGTAACCACTATTTTCAGGTTATATTTTAGTTTAGAATGTGAGGGTAGTGAAATCTGAGACAGCTAATTCAGCCCTATGGAACAGTCATAGCAAATACATTTGAATTGATTGATAGGCCTATATAGTGTACCAAATGCAATGGAAAATGCAATAAAACATTTCTCATCTGTAGATTGTTGTACTGGCAGGGTGCTTCTGGAAAAAAATGAAAGTGGCTCTGACCTATGAAAGCCTCATCTTACATGTTCCATTTCATGAATCATTGCACTGCAGGTACAGCTGTAGGTGGTTTTATTCTTTGCTAGATATGACTATTTGTCCATGCATTGTGACTGATGACGGATGAAGGCATCTAGTTCTAAATTGAATCACAATTGAAACACACAGTGTGCCTCTCGACAGAGCCAACCCAACTACCCAGGAACCACTTGGACATGCAAGGGATACCTTAAGGGTCATTCCACGTCAATTCAACCAGGGCCCACGTACTTAGGTCTCAAAAAATTCTGAAAAAAATTACCAGGTGTACCTATGTTACCCAGGAGACACACTGTAAAATTACTCTTATGTAAGATCAATACTTTCCAAGATACAGACAGTTTTACAGGGGGAGGGGGGTGTCGATTTTGTTCGGCCTCTTTTTTTTGTCAAAGTTCACAAGCCCACAGCGCAAAAACTAAACCATGTAGGAGGCTCAAATTTTGCATGCTGGTACATAAATAGGAATAGTATGTAGCAAAATCGTCACGTTTGGTCTGGATAATCATGCATGGTCATAGCTGTCCCTCAAAGTTGATACAAATTTTATTGGAGTTTTTGGCTCTGTTTAAGCCTTCAGAAGACATATTTGTACTCAACATAGGCTCTTGATTTATTTTCCTTACTGAGATAAGTAGAAACACTCTCACAAAAAACAATGAACAGAAAACAAATCCCTTCAGGGTCTGAACAGCAGACCTCACAAGTCTGAAAAATCATTTTGGTTCTCATTTTCAGAGCACCCAAACACCTTGTGGGAATATACAAAGATTTTTTAAATATTTTTTTTCTTTATTCTCCACGATCTTTTCTTTTTTAAAAAAACAATTTGACTTGTCTTATGCAAATCTTTCTTTTTCACTTTCCACCCTGAACATGGGCAAAATGCACCATTGACATCAATATGTTTTGTATAGAGCTACCACAGGTTACTCTATACAACCACAGGTGGCAGTGTGGTGACTCTATATAAAACATATTGATGTCAATGGGGCATTTTGCCCATGTTTAGGGTGGAAAATAAAAAAGAAAGATTTGCATAAGACAAGTCAAATTGGTGTTTTCAAAAAGAAGGGATCATGGAGAATAAAGAAAAACATATTTAAAAAAAGAGTTCAGACTTGTGAGGTCTGCTGTTCAGACCCTGAAGGGATTTGTTTTCTGTTCATTGTTTTTTGTGAGAGTGTTTCTACTTATCTCAGTAAGGAAAATAAATCAAGAGCCTATGTTGAGTACAAATATGTCTTCTGAAGGCTTAAACAGAGCCCAGCCAAAAACTCCAATAAAATTTGTATCAACTTTGAGGGACAGCTATGACCATGCAGGATTATCCAGACCAAACGTGACAATTTTGCTACATACTATTCCTATTTATGTACCAGCATGCAAAATTTGAGCCTCCTACATGGTTTAGTTCTTGCACTGTGGGCTTGTGAACTTTGACAAAAAAAAGAGGCCGAACAAAATCGACACCCTCCTCCCACTGTAAAACTGTCTGTATCTTGGAAAGTATTGATCTTAGATAAGAGTAATTTTACAGTGTGTCTCCTGGGTAACATAGGTACACCTGGTAATTTTTTCAGAATTTTTTGAGACCTAAGTGCGTGGGCCCTGGTTGAACTGACGTGGAATGACCCTTAAGCAACCTGATAGGTGAGGCTTGTCTTGCACAAGAATTGTCTAAGCCATTTGATGACTTCCAAATTATGTTTTTAAGCTGTCAAGACATGTTGAAAAATGTTGCCACAGGCAAACTTTTTTTTTCATGAATCCTTTTTGTTGTTCCAGATGTACAGATATTAATGGAACATGCCAACATTTTGGGAAATTAGCTTATTCCCCATCTCCCCCAGAGTTACATAATGCATATCCTTCTTGCGCATGAAGCAACTCTGTCTGACGCACCCACCAGCTCCCCACCAACTAGCCTATAGCTAGCCTAGGCTAGCCATGGAACCAACTAGCCTATAGCTCCCAAAAGTGACAAAATAACTCAACATTTCCTTAGTGTAGTGCCACTTGTTTTGACTATCACTACACTAAGAAGAACATTGGTATGCCATCCTGGCTAATGCAACCTTGGGCATAGGGAAGCTCCAGTCACTCACACACAATGCATGCAGGAGTCGAGTTGAAAGACGGATTAGTAACTGATCATTTGTTGCAGCCCACTCAAAATGATTGAATGCTTTTACAGCCCTGCGGCTTCCACAGATGAATATTTTTTATTTTGATGTCAGAGTATTTAATTAGTTGGTTGCTATCGGGATATAAAAAGGATTTCAGGTAATATACCAAAAAGAAAATCTCCCATCCTACATTTAAACACTCAGGAAGGAGTAGAAATTGTAGCTCTCTTAAAAACAAGTGTTCAACTTCTCTTTGTTCATTCTTTTTCCCCCAACATAAGTATCCAGGTATAGAACAGAACTTAGGACAAGAGGTACTGTATGTGACTGGCCAGCATGCCCTCAATGCTACAGTCTTACCCCCATTACTACACATGACCACTGAGCTCCTACTAGAAAAAAAAATCATCTGAAACATCTAAAGAATACAAATTTAATGTCATATCTGCAATATCTTTATGCAAAATCCGACTGTCTTATTCACTATTCTGCACAATCCATGGCCTAGTCGCATACTGTCAGGATGGGCAAAGGTAAGTCATAAAGAATATGAAAAGAACATTGTTATCTATTTTTACAAATCAAAGAGTGGTTACAGCCAAATGGATGGATTCTGCCACATAATCAACATTGCGGCTGTTGATTGCACTTATATTCAGACACCCAATATCCAAGAGGTAGACATGTCTCCTTTTGCCCAGAAACTCCACTTGATGACCTAAAAACCAGAAGACAAGCGCAGCAGTCGTAGTTAGCCAACTCTCATTTATCTTTCTCTCCTGCAGAGTCAATCAGCCTGCCGCAGCTGGGTGAAGGGTTACTCATTTACCGCGTGTGAATGTTAAACTCACAAGTCTACACACAGGGACTAAGGAAGCTGGTAATTATCGGTTCTCATTTTACGCTTAACTGCAAGCATGAGCCTCTCCAATCTCAGTTACAATTCAAAGAGGACAAGTCAACTGCTTTCAATGTGTGCCTATGGCCCAACCACGGCCGTGGGTATATTCTTACCAACCCCACTCCCACTTGTGTCATATTGCTTAAATATACAGTCGCAGTTTGTTTTGATTGATTTTTTCATTGATTAAAACATCAATGTGCAATGATGCTGTGTCATAAAGAGGCTTAGACTTGACATTCATGATGCTCTTTGGACAAGGAACACTGACTGTCATTGAATTATTCAGCTGTGTCTTTTTTATTCTCTTTTGTATAAACTACATTCATATTTAAACAGAACAGATTCAACAGACACCGAAGGTTGCTGGTCTACTGTATAAATTTCGACCCAAAAAGAACACACTGTATGTGTTTCAAATTTCAATTACGGTATGTGTTGCAACAAAGTAAACAAAGTAAACAGATTCAACACTCACCACTGAGGCCAGTGCAGCAGTAGAGTCCGGTTTGTTTGGTCAGGTGGTCCCACTGCCCTGGACATCCCAGCAGCCTCAGTTTCTCCCTGAGCTGCTCCCTAATTAGCATGCACCTCTCCACCTGACTCCTCACACCTTCCTGCCTAAAGTGGCACATGAACCATGTGGGTGAAGCTGAGAACTCATGAGAGACAATCACCCGTTCCTTTATGTTACAATATACAGTAAACCATTTTTATTTATTATTATATATACCGGTAGATATATATTAATATACAATATACATGAACATATTTATAAATATTCTTAAATGTATTTGGAAATAAATACTCAAATATTAAGTTAAATAATTTATATTGATATAAAAAGGACAGTACATGCACAATTCAGAAATAAATTGGTTTGACAAGGTTCAGACAGTGACAGTTTTTCCCAAAACAATTGCCCATTTATTGAAAGAGAGAACATACCTGAATACTAAGTGTATGGGATGGGGAATTACAAACAAACATGACCACCCTTCTCAGGGTCATCTACAACAGTATTTTACTGGACGTGACTGACTCACCACTCAATAAGGTGTGCAGGGTTACTGAGGACGGTAGCCACCACACGGGCACCACCTGTTGGTGGAGAGGACCACAGAGTTTGGACTGACTTCTCCAACTGCGACTGGACAGCCAGCAGGAAGCTGTTGTGCTTCAGCACACACAGGAGGTGTCCAACCTGCTCCCCTGGAAAATCAAAGCTGCCGTGAGTAGAGAAGAGGGATGCCACTTACGCATCCATCAGAAGTTTCTCAGTATCAGATACGTCATGTCGTTTTCTTGACCTTTTCGTGTGTCCACTAACTATTGACTCTTTCAACAGTATAAACAAACATTAGCATTCCCATGGCATTTCCAGTGGCACAGAAAACAACATTGAGCCAATGCAAACTTGGGGTCAAAACAAATTAAAGTCAATATTTTATAGAAAACTAAGCTAAAGTCCAATTAATTTTCAATTCAAAGTAGCTGTGTTGACTTTGAACGTTTCAACCAGAAACCCTCTAGGAACCAACTGAAAGTTTTTCAGTTTATTTGAAGTATACAATCTGTTCGGGTTCAATCAATTGTTTGAAAATCTCTGAAATTATTCAACACACCTAAGATTCACCTTTACATTTATTCATTTTGCAGACGTGTTTATCCAAAGCGACTTACAACAATACAGTGATAAAGTTCATATTAATGAACCTGAACCTTTGAGTTTCATGCTAGCTAGCACTAGTTGTTCTAGCCATGCTAGTGGGCACGAGTGAATATCATAACAGAAGGGACTTTGAGTCTTACCATACAAGCCAAATGTGTGGCAGAAGGACTGTGCACACATAACCTCCAGACCCAAAGACACACAATGACGAACAGGCCAAGCATCCTTCTCATAGCTCTTAGAAAAGCCTTGTTCTGACATCAGGAAGAAAGGAAATAATCTCCTCTGCTGTTTGAGAGAGAGAGATAAAGATAGATTTAAGGGAAAGGGACAGCATTCCAAGAATGCATTTCAGAATGTTAAAATTGTTTTGTTTTTTAAACAATTAAACCTTTCCAAAACATTTGTATAAAAGCTCATAGGTCATCTAGTGAGGTAGAACTGGCCTTGTACCATCATGACATCTGCCACGAGTTTCCAGTCATCTACAGAGAGGTCGGCACCTGTGGGGTAGTGGCCAGAGACGGACAAGACAACTACACTCTGTTCAGGGGCCTCCTCCAGATCCTTCAGCACGTTCTCCGCACACACTCCCAAACTATTCGCATCCCAGTAGCGGTAGTAGCACACATTCCCAAACCCTGCTGCCTCAAAGGTCTCGGCAAGTGAGTCTGAAAAAGCAAGAGAGGATTAGACCTTATTTTAAAGAAGTCACAGAGCGAGGGATATAGAATTTGGAAAAATGTGAGTAAGGCATATGAAGTGTAGAAGATTTGCAACACATGATATTGAGATTCCAGCATTTAACAGGAAGCCCTCCAGAAACATTAGTTTCTGTTCCACTCATGCACAAAGTCATTATGTCTCTGACTTATTAGGTCTCCCTCTCGATTCCAGAATTTAGAAGCAAATGCTAATAGCTTGCTTTCTTGTGTTTCACCTCCCTATGTTCTTGTTTCACAGCTACATCAACCATTTTAAAATGCCCATAATATGGTTATGTTGTGACTCTGGTGCTTCCACACGTAAGCCTATACAAACTTGGGGGAAAAAAACATCCATGCTGTTTTGAGTGAGATACGGGTCTCTGAATGTATTCTGTCTTCAGTCTCCGGGTGAGCTGTTCAATTAATTTCGAATTCAATTCGATTCCTGTTGCAATTGGGTTTCGACAGTTTTAACTTTGGGAACCTCTGGCCTAGCCTATGCTGGAAGCGACCCAGGCCATCCGGTAATAGGCAGCCGATTTCACAAATGCTTTTAAACTTTTGAATAGGGGTACATCAACTCTAGTGGGCTTATATACCGACCCAAGTTTTACCCATTATCATTTAACATTGTTAGGCCATGTTACATCATACATGCAGAAAGGTGTCTGAATTGATTCTGCTATGGTTATTGTATTTAGCAGACGTTTCGGCTAAACTCCCATAACTTGACTATTAGGCCACTTTACTACTAAAATTCAAACAGAACCGTCAATTACTTTTGTCACACATTCTTTATTATTCCTGCATAACAAATAGCATTTGATCACTGGCAGTCAGAGGCTTTCTGGTGCAGAATCCTCCAACATCATGTCATCGACATGACTCGTATTCCCTGGCTTTTCATGCTGCCCGTTGACGTAAACATGGAATCAGTTCCGGAGTGGGACATGGCCAACAACAGCTCATTTGCATTTAAGGCAACAGGCCCCAGATACAGCCTATTCCGAAAGGGACTGAAACTGGCAAGAATGGAGCTGCTGATAATGTGTAATCTGAGGGGACATGTTTTGTGCAACCCATAGGCCTATATTGAAAATAGTCATAATATGGGCACTTTAAAACTTCATCTGCAGTTCCATTATCTAACTGAAAACAGCATCTAAACCTATTTGTTCCCTGTAATAAAAGGGACAGTCCATATTCACGCTCATGACCTACCCACCATCACAGGGTGAGGGCAGCAGGATGGGTCCACTCCAGGATGCGCTGTTGTTACACCAACGCCTCAGCAGCTCTGCGCCCAGCCTCACCGCTCCCATACAGCCCACTGCCTGCACCCCCAGCACCTGCAACCAGCAAATGAAGCCCTCCAGTCAGTTACAGCAGTCGTTGACCAATGTCTTACTAAAGCGCCTGTACCTATGGATTTGAAGCCCTGCACGAGATACATTACCTCTTTAAATCGATTGTACAGCGTAGTTACCAGAGGGGCACAGAGAACATTAAACACATGGGGGGGGGGTGATTCACAGTATCAGCAGCACAGCACTGATGGTTTACACCTCCGGCCACCCACGTCAAAATGACTGTCCCTTACGGTAGTCATTGTCCAGAGTGATATCTGATTTCTTTTAGCGGGACATGTTTACATGTGGTAAATCACCCCCACACTTGAATGTAATGTGATTAAAGGGACACTGATGGTTTGTTTAATTCCAGTCATGGGTTTAAACATGCTGACCTCATCTTCAATGTCAGTGCAAAAGACAAATAATTTTTTGTGCCCTGTTCAAATAAACTATGAGTTCTTGCGTCAGGCTGAGGTATCTGTGTGTCCAGCTGGTGGGTCCTGATTAAGGAGGTGGGCCCTACTTGTGTATTTTACAGGCCCACTCAACACCAAGCCTGTTTAATCCTATGGCAACATCTGAGAAGGGATGCTGATTTCTACAACAACAAATTGTCAGGTTACCCTGTTTTCCACGATGGCAGGACTGTCTTTTCCCAGTGTGAGCTCCACCACTCTCTTGGTCAGTTCAGTTAGACCAAGAGGTGGCAGATACCCAGGAGTGAGGGTTGGGTCTGATCCAATTTGTTGCTTTATTTTCCATATGAGGGGAAGTACTGTGGTCTGGCCATCTTCATTAAGATACTCTGCAAATTAGAGGAGATAAAGAGGCAGCAATAATTTCATTAGGCTATCTATATTATAGCCTACTGCTGTATATTGTAAAGGTTAAACGTCAACAGGTCTTAGTTATTCATAAGTTAGGCTATTCTAAGTAATGCCCCCTTGTAGTGCTCGATTGTAAAATGAAAACATTAATTGGCAGATATCCACGCGCCATCAATTGATAGAAATTACAAAACCAAAGGTGATCCGAGTTTTCGGAGCTGACTTCCACTCACCACGTCCTGCAAGATTCACCTTCTCTGGGTGAGCGTCTCTCCTGAAATCAGCCAAAATCTTAGACTCCTGTTTTGGTGGAGCTGTAGGGATGTTCGTAAATACGGATATGACAGACATTGATATTGATTGTTTTGATTATTTTATCGGTAAAACATGCCGCTCAGTCGCCTTTCACCACTGCGACCCTGGCTGCTTAGGTTTCATCATGGTTGTTGACGTGTATTTCCCCCGTCTAATCGTGCATCAGCTCATTAACGTTAGTTTGTTGACTGCCTGTTGCCATGTTACCTGGTGTGACGGGCGTTTCTTGGTGACAACAGAGCCATGTAGAGAAAGTGTTCGGTCATGGTAGAGAGAAAATAGAAATAGCTACCTGATTATTAAATTAATTGATTATTATTAATATTATTATTTTTTTTTTAAAGGTAGCCAGGCTAAAAAACATGGAAAAACATGTAGGCTAGCATCGCTCCAAAAAATGCTATGAAGGCCCAGCTTTGCAAAGAATATAGTCTACCCATTAATAAGCACAGATCTCAAACAAATCTTGAGAAATAATAAAAATGAAAGGAAGGAGAACCCACAGAGCATATAGGCCAATGTTGTAAATAGCACTTTCTGGTAAACATGTATTATTGTTATTGTTTATTTAGTTTCTCTAATACATATTTCAAAATTGCAAACATGATGGCACACAAATGGACGGCTACTGTCCATTAACATATAGCAGTTAGCTTTGAGGAATTAATATTTAAGGTTGACAGCTTTTGAGGCCATGATGAAACCCTTCACATGATAGCCCACACTGAATTCCAGTGCCGTTTCCATGGTTTATACTGTAGGTCAAGATTCATCTTCTTCCAATCCAACTGCAAAACATTCAGACAAGTATAGGGTCCAATAAGTTTCTTATTCTTAACACCTCATTCTTGGTGATGTCCAATGTGGTAAGTCAAACAACTAAATGATTTCAGTAGGCTTTGTCTGAAATAACAAACACTGAAAAAAATCCTTTACTTACTAGTTATATGCTGACCAGTGATGAAGACAGGGCCTTGCCCTGAGGCGAGTTTGAAAGTGACTGGTGGTATAAGCTCAAATGCTTGGAAACTAACCTGGGGAAAATAGGCTCATGATACGGACATGCTTTAACAGTTCAACTTTCAGGTTAGGGTCACATATAAATTTACCACATTTGGGAGTATGTCATACAGTATATCCAAACCCTTCAAATATTCAGCGACAACATCGTTAAGGCACAAAAAGAAAATGTGTATAATGAAAGTGAATGGGAGTCAATTTAACTGGTAGCAAATGCCATATATATCCAGTAGCAGGTGCCAGGGAAATGTCACACTAGAACGTCTTAGCCATGTCCATTAGTGTTATTTTGGAACAGAGTTCCAATCAGTACAAGTTATTTGCTCACACAAACAGTTTGGTTGTATCTTTCGATACAAAACTAAACAGGCCACAGATGCATTGTCTGCAGTTATTTACCAATATGTTTTGGTGCAGGTATATGTGCTTTGTGACAAGCAAGCAGTCAATTTTGACTCACCATGGGCATGGTATGACGCAGGGTGGCAATAGGTACTTCCTTAACCCTCCCATCTCCATCACAAACAGCAACCACATGCATATCATCACTGGCACCAGCACTCAGACAGATCTGGGAGCAGACAGGGGGGGGGGGGGGGTGCATTTGTAAAACAGGCGAACTGTGTTATTGTAAAAGGCTATTTCATAAGTAAAACATTGTGTCTACTCTGCATATGATATGCCTGGATTACAGTGGTACTAATGCTGCATTCCAGACAACTCGGACGTCGGAGGTCGAAGTGGTGTTCCATTGTATTTTTTCCCAGTAGGAGGTCAGAATTCTTGACCTCCCAGTTTGTCTGGAATGAAATTGGGAGATTCCAACTAGGACATTTTTGACTTCAGAGTTGTCTGGAATGCAGCATAAATGCTGGCTTCTGTAATGACAAGCAACAGAATAAACCCTGTTCTAAACAAGGGCTGATCCCAGTGGTGGCATGATGTTTGTGAATGTGCCATTACTCATTGTTTCACGCAACAAAAGCTAACTCTTACCGTTTTGACAAAGAACTGACACTCCAAGGGGTAGTCCACTTCGAAAACTGCTGTTGCTTTGGAGGAAGTCAGCTCACAGCCTGGTTATAGAAACAATGCAGATGACACAATGATTCAGAGACAGGAAACACTGAGAGAGTACTTCTCACAAACTTCAGATTATACATGTTTTGGAATTCATATGTAAATCACACAGACAGATAGACAACTGAGGGAGTTTTGTCCTGATACGAGATCTAGTGGCTGATGTGACACACTTACCCCAAGGTACATAAACTTTGTCTGAGATGGATGAACAGGATGAACAAAATGAATTTATGCTGTCATCTTTCGGGACCTCAATCATCGCCATCAACTTTTGGAAGACAGCCCAACTGCAAACTTATGAGATATGCTTAAAAGTGGTATGTGTGTGTTACTGTAACAACTAAAAAATATATAGGCTAGGCCTTTTTTTTAGAAGCACCACCAGTATATTTTCTGGAAGAGTAGCCTAGGCCTAGGCTACTATAGTAAGAACACTGAAACAAGAACACTACACTATACTGCAGGCCGTGTTTTATTGCAAACACAATTTGGGTTTGGGAAACATGCATAACTTGGGTTACTGGCAAGATGTCATAGCATCTTCCGCCCAAACTATACACAATTTGACGGCTAAAATTACCAAAAATCTTAACAGTCGTTTGAAAGTCAACAAAGATTAAGAAAATAGTTGGTGATACTCACTTATCCGACGGCTAAAGATGTTTTTTTTTTTTTTTTTATCCGACGACGCCGTGGGAGTCCAGCGTAGACGGTTACGTCGATTGAACTGTGACCTCTTGTTTGATTACCTGCAGGTGCACCCGAATGTAGCCTAGTAATTCTACCCAACTCTTTTAGCACAGTTTATTTTTTTGTCCACTAGGTAGAGCCATTCGACTGGAAGAATCTTGTTTGCCTTTTGACGACTCACAAAGACTTAACTGCCGCTCGCGATAGATGTTTTTGAACTCAACAGTAGCCTAGGTCCGTAGCAGAGAGGGTTAACGCGGATTTAATTTGAGAGATCAACAGCTTTAGAACGTAACAGTTTTCATGAGGTCAGACATTTCCCAAATATTCAGTTTTAAGCGGCTGGAACGTTGAGGTGAGGCCTGGTCATACTTCATAAGGTTTGCTTTCTTACAAAACAAGCCCCAGGTCTGGTTAATGGTGTGTATATTTCGGTTTGAGAAGAAGAGATTAAAGTTTTCTGCTTCGGTTTTAATGTTGAAATGTTTAAGATATAGGGCCTATAGGCTATTAGAAAAAAAAGTTCAGCACTATGCATAGGCTTTTCTAAGAGTCTCTGATTGTTGATAAAGGTCTCTCATTTATTTAATCTCATGGGTATTTCCGTAGACACTTGGCTCAAGGGTACAAATCCACATCAATCAACTAAAAACTGACTATTTGATGTCAGTATAGCTCTTTTAAATTCTCTAAAATATAATTATTGCATGGATGATCAAGAAGGTGATCAAGAAATGCATGGCATCACAATTATTTTAAAAGAAAAAATATTAAAGTTAATCAGTGCACAGTTTTCAATGTATCACCACACCAACTGTGTTCTAGTTTATTTCTAAAATTAAAAAAGTAGTTTGACATCTGAGCCAGTTGGTGTTGTTCTCTAGCTGCACCATCCTGCTGTTAAAAGGCCTCATAACTTGCTCTCACATAGTTGTGGAGGGTGAGACCTCTGCCTCCCTGCCCTTTAATTTATCTGATAAAAGGAAAAACCCATCCAGCGAGCTGGGCAACGTTTTTTTTTTTTATCTTGTCTCACAAAGACTCTCCCCATCCCAAGAAACATCTCATGTGTGGCACCCATATCTGCTGTGTCCTACCATCTGCTGAGCGAGACTTGCCTACTTATCTGTAAAACCAGTACAAGACACTGGTCAATAGGTTTAAATAGACAGCACTCTTTGGAGAGCCTAGAAACCTGGCCATGTATAAGGGATCCTATATATTGTGAAGAATACTTCTCACACTGTTATGTTAAAGTTTGTGACACTTATGGCACTTAGTATATAAATTGTATCTATCCTGTTTCTCCCATTTCATTCATGGGTAGTCTTCTTGTTAGAATGCTAATAGGTACAGATGTTTTTTGTCTTCTTTTGCTCTGACATGTAGTCTTTGGTGGCCCACTGGGCTCAATAATACCAGTCACCTTTTGTTCTACTAGTTTAAACTGTGGGAGGTTATTCTCCACAGCAGATGGTAAAATATGATTACGGTGACATTACAGTCCCCTGGCTGGTGAAAGGAGTCAGGAACAAGAATTACCTGATACTAATCAGGTTGTGCTCCCCTGGAATTGGAGCAAGACTTGGCTAATTGTTTCCATGTGCAGTGCAAGAGATAAGTGTGTTTAGCCAAACACACACACACACACACACACACACACACACAAACACATTACCATCCTTACATTAGAATCATACTTCACACCAAGGCACTGGTCCAAATTGTTGTGCAACCAAGCGTACAATTATCTTGATTTACCACCATATAGAATATATAAATGGACACACACACAGTGAATGTTTACTGAATACCACCCCTTACTTCCTACCCCATCTTTCCCCTTTGCTGTCCAAAATCATGTTGCACATTATGATGACACTGAATTGTTGAGGTAGATTCTTTAATATGTATTACTATTATTTCTCTCACCCCTAACATGTTTTCAGGAAATAAATTGAAGGAGAATCTTTAGTATGCTGAACCATACATCTCTGAAATAAAAAAAAAAAACAGTCACTGTTCTGATATAAGGGTTGAATCACTGGATGACACCATCATATAACAATTACAGGCTTATCTGCATCGTGTTTGACTGAGTCAGTGACAATATTATGTTTTCCTATTTCCCAGCGATTGCTTCAGCCTCTTTTGTAATGTATGTGACTTTATGATAAATGTGTGGTCTGGACAGACTGTTCGGGAATCTTTTGAAGAGTTCCACATGCTTGGCAGCGGAAGGCTTCTCTACTGTACTGCCGCATCACCAGAACACCCTGGGGCCCCGCTTGTGTTTTTTATCCACTTTGAAACCAACAAGAACACAGTGAACAATAATGAAGGTATGTTTTGAATGAAGGTATGTTTGTCATTACTGTTGATATTCCTATCACTTATCACATACATTTGACAGGACTAGTGACTTTTTTTGTCTATTAATTCTGTGACACAATTGTTGTAAACACTGGCACAGACTAAAGTGCTTTGTAACTAATTTGCTTACTCTGCCTGTACTTACAAGCAGGCCGAGCAGGGAGAGGTCACAAAGCTAACGAGAGGTCACAAAGCTAACATGAACTTGAAGGAGAGGTCATGAATGCTAAGGTAAACTGGAAACATGGTTGTTTCCTCTTTCATTTGCAAACCTCGGTCTTTGAAATAGTCACTAAAAATGGGCAAATCTGAACAAAGGAACAAAGACATGGTGTAATGCAAACACAAACTGTGACACATCCCTCTGATCTGTCCCCCTCTACAAGTTATGTAACCACTTTGAGTTGATGATTCAGGTAGAGGTTGCCATTTATATTATGCCATTTCCAGTAGCAGCAACTGGAATCCATGCATTTCCACGGAATTATTTTTGGAATCTGATCCCTTATCATTATCACCCTCGACTTATCGTGACTAAATTCAAGATGGCTGCAAACGCTAAACTTCGTGAAGATACTGTCTGTATAAATCATCTTGTAAGTAAAGTACCAGTGCTTTTTTAAAGTTCTCAATGTCTCGTTTTAAATGTCAGGGCCCTCGGAAGTCTACCAATGAAGTGTGGAGATACATTGAGCCTCGTAAATGGTGTAAAACAGTGATTTATTTGCATGGCTAGCCCGATGCCGAAGCACCACCATTGAAAAAGCTGTTGGTAGCATCGGCTAACTAGCGCCAGATTTTGGAGTGCAGGGGACAAGCCAAGATGGGCTATGAGACATACGTTCACACTCGGTATCATGTTTCAACACACTTTAGGTCAATATCACACCGGAATTCTCCTTTAAAGTTAACATATCACTCATTTAAATCATATAAGTTTGAGCTGAATCACAAAAACAGTGACAGCAGTTTAACAAAAACAAAGCTCAAGAAAATAAATACTTTCATACCTAAAAAACAGTTTTTTTTACAATAAATCCTGGAGCAGTTCAGGAATCTCCTTGCTTTTTCTCTGCTGGGGGGGGGGGGGGGGGGGCATCCAACTGAGCATATACAGTGTGAGTGTCATCACTCTACGTTGTTTCTGATTGGAGAAAATTGACATGTTGCAACCATCCCCTGTTGCAACTGTCCCCGGTCTCCCCTATGTGTGAGAAGTATTTCTTATGGATTGGATGGAGTAATCTAGAATCTAATGCATTCTAGGGCTTTTTTCAAATTAGCTGAAATATTGTAAATACAGTAAGGTGCATGTGTACAAAAACACACCAAGGTGAACTCAAACCAGACAGGCTGTGTTGGTGGGGTTTGTTCACCCGCCCAAAGCATTTTTTTTACCTCCAAAGTAAAGTTCAAACATTTTCTTTTTGTAACCATTGCCAGGCAGCTGATTAGAGCTCTTCTCAGGTCGACATTTCTCTATTATATATTCTTTATTCTAATATATTATTTTATTATATTATTCAATATATTATTTATATATATATTATATTAATATTTAATATATTATTTATATTTTGAGGTACTGCCTTTTTGATTGCCATGATATAGCCTACCGGTAATACCGGTAATCAAGATTAGAATAATCAAGATTAAAAAAGGCTTGAAATATCACTTTATGTGTAGACTTTCACGTTTTGGAATAAATTACTTGAAAAAAAATTACTTTTCCATGACATTCTCATTTTTTGAGATGCACCTTTATAGCTTGCTGCTTCAGGCTGTATGAGCCTATATCATTCTAATTTCCTTAGTGTTGTATATGCATTAATGTTATGATAGGGATCATTTAGCTGAGAGGCCTTTTTGAGCTTGGCAATTAGTAAGCCCCACTTCAATAACCCGTCCCTTATTGTTGTGTCTTGCTGGTTTAGGATATGCAGTTGCTTCAGGCATCCGTTTCAGTGAGTCAAGAGGAAGTAGCTGATGCTGCACAGGTGAGCAATCAAATAAATGTAGGTTTAAGATAGTGGTTTTAGCATGTGAAAGAGAGGCATGCAGGAGGGAGAATATGTGGCAGGGTAGAAATTAGGAAGGGACAATCAGTATTATTTGGATGGTTTTATTCAGCATGTAAAGGACATAAAGGTTAAGGCAGGGAGTTATTTATAATTTGGCTAAAATCATTTCAATTATGCACACACACACACACACACACACACACACACACACACATTTAAATACACCCTTGGAGAAACCCCAAGCCAGCCAGTTTTGAAAACCTATCCAGGACGAGTAATCGAACCTAGGGAGAAATGTTTCTCTGTTTTGACTGTGGCTAGAATATTCGTTCGGAAAAATATGTGTGCTTTTGTTTCCCATGCAGGGTTTTTTTCAGTCCATGACATAGACGATGCATTTGTGATGATAGGATTTTCTGGAAAGCAGCAATAGAACTCATGAAACTGACACATCACACACACTCTGCCTTCAATCAAAAGAATATTTTCTAACATGGCAACATATTAGACAATTAAGCTTTTTGAATCTTAAATCTTGAATCTTGAATGGGACTGTGGACTGCAACAGCGTTGAGCCAGGAGCGCCTAGGCTTACATACATGCTGTCTCTCGCTGAGAAGAGTATAAAGCATGGCAAACAACAGGTTCAGTGCTTCACCGCTTGGCCCTCAGCATGCTGAAAAGAACAGATACAGATACTAACTACATCAAAATGATTGGAGAGTTGGTTACATTTCCTGCAGTGAAAGAGCTGCCATTGTGTGGAGATCAGGACAGTATACTAATATAATGATGAGGAGTGTTAAGTGTGTTGATGGCCTGGCTGCTGGGCTGTTTGTGAAATTATACGAATACACCCTTGAGAAGGATACAAAATTGCCTGACATTGTTAAGAAATTTCCAAAGAATGACAAATACACCTCTAAAACATTTCAGAACGAACCAACTACGCATGCTGAAAATAGTCATAAGAAATTTGGGATAAATAGATTCACCAAGCTACTGCATGATACTGCATGATATACTGCATGAACAGTCATTGTATGCAATCCGGTGCCATAGGAACACTTGATAGGTTTACTTGAACTGAGGCAGTTTGATATAGAGTATATTGCAGATAAATTCTTGATCACATTTCACACACAGGTTTTCATCCAGGAAACATGCTTAGGCAGTGGTCCAGAGTGGAGTTAAAGATGGGGTGCAGGCTATAGTGCAAAGACAGCTTGGTGAATGCACTCCTTACATTCACTGTTGTAACCACCAACCACATTAAGCTGTTGTGCATGCTATTGAAATTGAACTTTGTGCCAAAATACCATTATGTCACACAGAAATACAGCTGCCCTTTCCTCAAGAAGCTGTTGCAAATTAGATGGACAAGTCATTATGACGAGCCTAATGTGTGGTTCAACAATGAAGAGGTGATCTTTGACATAGCCTACTGTCGATGGTGTCAGGTGATGAGGGCACCTCTGCTGAACTGGGCGAAGAGGCAGCAGGGTTTAATGTCAAGGTACACAGCAACTGTTTGCTTATTTGTCATCTACCTTAGACAACAGGATACATAATTCTCTTCTCATATGTGCAACCCAGTATGATACCATTATCTTAGCTTAGCATAATTTACTGGGAGTGTGCTACACCAGTTTGTCTACAGCTCTCTTTTAGTCATAGGCTAGCTGTAGGCTAGCTGGTGTAGCCCACTTCCAGTGAATTATGTTTAGCTAGGCTAATGGTATCACACTGGGTTATTACACGATCAGAGAGGGGAAAGGTATGTAGGCCCAGAGCTGTACATAGAGAGAGTTTGGCCAACTCCGTCATGTTGGTTACCAATGTCAGATAACTCTATAACAGGCATGTTATCATCAACGTTTGTCAATAAATAAAAGGCCCTTACAGATCCAACATGGTTCCCATTCGATTTCCTAGTTGGCCAAACTCTCTCTATACAGCTCTATGTAAGCCTCTTTTACAACTCTGGAGTAGATGATGAATGAGCTAATTTCCCAAGAAGTCGT
This sequence comes from Alosa sapidissima, assembly GCF_018492685.1. Lineage (NCBI taxonomy): Eukaryota > Metazoa > Chordata > Actinopteri > Clupeiformes > Clupeidae > Alosa > Alosa sapidissima. Next base: position 7,733,966 of record NC_055964.1, read on the forward strand.
AGTCCTCTAAGAAGCACACGTTTTGTCATTGGCAGGGTTCTGGTCCATGTTCTTTGAAAGCCTGATTTCACAGTCACAGTGTGTAGACATCAGTTGAAGCACTACAAAATCTGGAAAGTAGCCTACACATGCATGCACGCACACACACACAAACACACATAATACCGGTAGGCTAATGTCCCTCCCACCCACGCACCCACACACACACACATACACATACACACACAAACTCAGTCTAAACACACAGCACTACCCTTGTGCTAATGACATATTTCTCTCTTGTTTCTGGAAAATCTTGTGTACTAGTTTGAATTTACATTTATTATAGGTTATAAACCTAAATGGCAGTGATTTCAGGGAAGGAAAATGCTAGGGATATATGTGTGCTTCTGATATTTTTATAACTGGATAATAATTTTGGCTTCAGAAACAAAAGTGACACATTTGCTCCAGCCATTCACTCAACTCTAATCAGCTTAACTCTTCAGACAGGTAGACTAGCTAGACCACCCACTCCCCCGCCCCCAGCCTGAGTACTAGTGTCAACCTCAAAGCATTTACATGACACATGAGTATTCACCATGAAGACATTTTTAATAATAAAAAAACAAGAAACAAAAACAAGAAAAATTGTGCGTGACATTTCTCTACATCATTATATACAGATCCGGGAGGCTAATGCTCAAAAATGGTGAGGAACGAAGGATGATGATACAAGATATTATGCTCACAAGCTTTGAGTAGGTTGTAAAAGGACAAAGAAAGGTATTTGTAGCAGCAACATAAATGGATCATCTCAAAAGATGAGGATAAGAAGTAGAAGATCTGATCTGATCTCTGCACACCCTGAAACATGAATCTGGAATATTGTTTTTCAGCTTCTGATCTATTCTTGAAAGAATCAGTCCAAAGAATATCAGGAATATTTTATGACTGTTACTGGTTTTCAGTGAAGTATTTGGACATGTTTTGGCAGTGTCCGGGACAGGCATAAACTGCCTTTACACTGAACTGAAAATTATTTAGATGGTAATTCACATTATATGTATATATATATATTTTTTTTTTTTTTTACTCACAGAGACATTCAAGATGTCAATAAATGAGGTTACTTTAAAGCATGTCAGTCTTGTGAAGATTTTGCCTAATGTCAGACAGTTCTCTCCCAGTTCTCTACTGCATGTGTCTCACACTTACTATGAGATCATATGGGATTTGGGCAGTTTATACAGAAAGCAGTGCTGCAGGATTTAGCTTATACTTTAGAAAAAGTAAAGTGTGCTACAAGCTGGACTGACGGCACAAAAAAAAGAACTCTATTCCTGCAGCATTCTTTAAAATTTACATCCACAGATTGGGAAATTATATAATAAATAAAACAAAATAACTTAACACAACAACAGAAAATACAAAAATCTAATTTGAACTTCTACCATTTTTTTCATATACATGTACACTGTACCAGATGTGTTTAAATGTATTTAAATATCCACATTGAATTGTTGCTGTGAATTTCTTATGGTATACAGGCATCCATTTATGTGTTTTGAAAGAATACATCCTAACATACAGTTGTGTTTGGGGATGGAATGATGGGCTCTTGGCTAGGGATGGGGATGACTTTAGTGGCCCAGATATTCCAAGGATGTCATGACTGGTCAGTTCACTCATCTATGCCTGACGTCCATATGAGCGCCAAGCAGTGGAGACCACAACTCCAGTTCAACTGGTCTGATCCGAGTTACCTGTGGAACCTGCTCCCCTGACTGTGATGGCCCAAGAGGTAGCATCTGACCTCTTGTTGTTGTTGTTGTTGTTTTGGTTGTATATTTTGTCTAGTCTGGGACTGGTGTTTCCGAGACGCCTTTATGATCAGTCTCTGGCCCAATGCCTTCAGCCCTCTCTGGTGCTGTGTGCTCCTGACATCCTCTGAAGACACCAGAGCTTTCATTTGTCAGAGTGTGGGTGTCACCGTTGTCTCTCATCCATCTTTCTCCTGTAGAGTGAAACTGGAAACACAGAAAGAAAAAAAAACATTTTACTCAGCAATGTCATTTGAATTAACTCATACCATATTTTAATAACTACTTTAAAACTGATTGGGCTATGGAAGCAACAATTGGTTAATATAATTTATTATATACTTAATATAATGGATTAATAATATTAATATCAAAACATGATGATGATGCATTGGCAAACACAAATGTTGAAGTGCATTTACTATTAACGGTTGATTTTCACAGCCTAATCAGTTCTACAATAATCTGATTATTCTTTGACCTTATTTTACAAGGTATAGGTCTTTGTTTTGAATCAAGTATTTGTGAACCTGATGATTGCCATGGTGTATTGTGAGACAGGGGATTTGTCAGCCGTGAAATGTATTTAATGTTTATCACAAGAAATATATTTAAGTATTATATTTAAGATAAATTCTTTAGGGACTAGAACAGCTAATTCACTAATGGAAAGCTAGCTTGCCTGTCTACTTCTGTGACATTTCTTAAAGAAAATACTTCCTTGTAACTACAGAGAGAAGGAAAGAGCCCTGATTTGATGGAAAAAGTGTTTTCAGCAGGGTATAACAATGGAATGTGCACTACTGGGATCCAACCGTCCTGACAGGTCAGCTTTGTCTCACAGAATTAAATCACCAGCACAGACACAAAGACGCATGCACGCACACATACGCATGCACACACACACACACAAACACACAGACAGACACACACACACACACATACAGTACACACACAAGGAACTCTTCATTTCTAGGACAGTCCCTCTATCTGTGTTTCCTTATGATCTCTTTAGCTGTCTGTCTTCCCAGCTCACATGGCTTGTCAATGATGTTTGGAATCAAACATATGGTCTTGTAATGAAAACATTCCATTACTAAGGCCAACTGCTTCATTAGGGGGGCATTTTTTAGCTCTACTTGGTAGACACAGCAAATATCTCAATCTGCTTCTCCAGGGTTTCTACACTGTGTGGGGGCATACAACACATCTGCAACATTTGTTGGGGTTACTTGCAATGGATACATATACCAAATGCAGATATGTATTCCCTATGTCACTCCATGCCCATGTCATGATTGTCCTATTGTGGGAGATAACCTTAACAAATCCATGTAGGTGTGTTTTGCCGTGCTGACGTATTTGTCTTCAAGATGGATTCATGTTCATTGTCCAGACCTTAAAGGCAGTCGGGAAGTGAACTGACTGCTGCACTGGTTATGCTTCCGAAAACATTTTCAATCTCTTTGTTCTCTCTCTCTTACCCAAAATGCCTAAGATTCTGATCCTATCGACTGTACTGTACATGTCTCTACAGGAACATATAAACAATGCAGACCATTTAAAGTGCTATCTGAGGGAAAAGGAAAAAGCAAAAATGGAAAAACAGACTGCAGTAAGTGACCCTGTTGCTTTGCTCGACAGTGACTCCGATAAATTATCCAAAGAGCGGAGAGTCAGCCTGGTCAAGACCTGCCAGCCGCTCTGCCTATACCTTAGCAGTGATTGAGGAGGGCAATCACACCGAACAAAATAATCCATTTCATGATTCCATTCCATAATCTATGCACTGTTTATTTGAATCATTATGAGGGAGGGATAGATTTCATTTCATCATAAGCGATCATGTGGATACTGCATATCCACCTTTTAAACTGGAAATCAAAGTGATGTTCAAACTTGGCCTCACTCTGAGGCTTAAATCACGTCCTGAGGTGTATAATGTAAAAGACAGGTGGGATCTTGTTTGTACTGAAGGCAAGCTTTGCTAGCTCCATCCATTTTTTATTGCAGGAAAAAGATGTGAGGTCTTTGGCTTCCCAACTTTATTGTACCAGTGCAGTAGTCAGTGGGACACTTGCTGGGCTTTTGTGTATTCAGGTACATTTTTTACTTGTTTTTATTGAATGTTTACAGAGGGCTTGTCTCTCAGGGGAGTCTGACATTGCGGTCAGCACTGTGGGTCTGCCTGTCTACAGATATTCTGGCATCAGATTTATTTAGCAATAGATTCCAAGGGGATGTCAGACATGAAACAGAACGGGTTTAATGATTGATGAGCTTAAAATGTTTTAATCAAGGCGTCATTTTTGCCACTGAGCCTTATAACCACCTGGCACATATATAACATTTCTCCGCATTAAGGAGCTGCTAATGCAACTAGATCTTGATCTTACTGTTTCTTTTTGTGGTAGTAGCTAACTATATTTCTTCCCTTGCTTACTTGGAAATTCATGAACGAAGACATTTTGATTCCATGAACGAACAAGTTTCCCAGCTTGTTTACATTAAATGTCTTCCTTGTGTAGATGTAAGATGCTATCTATGCAAAATCAGCAAAGCAACCTTCCTTAAGTATTTGATCTTGTGGTTGAGGTGCAACAGTGTATCGGAAACTTCTGTCTCACCTAGCCATATGCACCAAAAAAGACGCCCAGGTTATCTCCCCTTGGCCTTTGTTAACTTTGATCTGCTCTACTTGGCGCCACAAATACACTGCAATCAGGCATCATTCACTGGTGTTTACAGGGCCAGTTTCTATTTAGTCCCCACTACATTGTGTCAGGCCACACCTGCACTTACATTATAACCATTTAAGGACTAAATATGTCCTGAGACATGTTATGTCAAAACACATTAGACACAATGCCCTCATCAGACACGATGCCCTCATAACAACCAAATCCAGGCCAGGAATAGAATGCATGTTTGTCTTTCAACTTGATTTCAATTAAAATGGACTTTCTTGTAAAGAAAAAAATCATCAGTGTTCTTTTTTAGCAATTATATTATTTTCTCTCCCCCTGATTTGAACTAAGGGGGATTGTCACAACAAATCAACCTTGCTTACAAGCTTTAGCCAAAAACAATGTAGCCACATGATAACATTATATTCCAATTCTCCAATGAGGGATTTGGTCAAAATTTGCTTAGAGCCTCTACTTTTAGACATACAATCATCGTATTTTGGTCTCCCTAGGCCTTAATATCTAATCTGCCAGTAAAAACTAAACTCCAGTGAGCAGGGATCCCCTTGCCCAGCCATGCTTGCCTGTTTTCAGGGCGGTTAATATTGACCATGTCATGGTCTGGTGCTAATGCTATGCACACTAATGCAAAACCCCTCTCAGCCTTACAGCAGCACTGCACAATTTAATAATGCAACTACATAATACCTAAAAACACATATTCCAGGACCACACCTCTTCCAACAGTTGCTTGGAAACTCCCCTTAAATCATGGTAGTACACATGTCAGCTCTGTGTGTTTTCCCCAAACGTATACATTGCTGAGGTGATTTAGTGGTCCAAGTTTACAATGTAATTCATGTGCTTACTTTTTCCTTTTTTAGGTGTAAAATTCAAAACCTATTTTTGACACACAATGGTTGCCACAAGAAATACGATTTTAAAAAAGTGAGCATGTGAAAGAGCTATTATAGGACCCGGTTATAAGATTAATTGCAGGATTATGTTGGCTGGTTTTCTTTGTCTAAGTTGTTTCTGTTTACTTCTTTGGCATGTTTGCTTGATTCTTTCTCTTATGAATGTAAATTTCTATAAAAGAAACCCAACTTTACTTTAAGTTTTTTTGTTAGACACTCTATATGATGCTTGAAGAACAAACTTTCTTCTAAGAAGAAACCAAGATATTTGTAGACTGATACTCATTTAACTTTTTTCCCCCATAGTGTAACAATCTAACAAGCACCGTCTGTGTTCCTTAATTTAGAGAAGCACATAATTTTTGTCAGAGTTTAGTACAAGTCTGAATTTATTGAAATTCTTCTGAATAATGTTAAAAGCAGATTGCAGGTCTTCTCAGGCACTTGCTAAGGATGAGGCAGAACAATACAAAATGGTGTCATCTGCATAAAAATGATACTTTGCCTTTGTTACATTACAAAGTAGTTGCCAAACCATTTGACAGCTTTTGAAGACATTCCAATATCCACCAATCTCTGAGACAGGACAGAGTGGTCAACTGTGATAAATGCCTTTGAAAGATCTAAGAACAGTGCAGCACAATATTCTTTAGTCAATAGCACTTATGAAATCATTTAACACTTTCATAGTTTTTGGTTTGGTTTGGTTTGGTTTATTTATGGATATAGGAAGACAAAGGGGGTATCCAAGGGATTACATGTAAAAGCGTAAAAACACTTATTTCCAACATGGTCCCTGATGGAAGAGGACAAGACATACAAACACATGCAACAGATATCACATATACACATATAAAATCACATTCCTAAGTCACCTAATTCTCTACTTTATTCCACAGAAAAACTCTAACCCTTTGTTTAAAAACCCTTTTTGTTTCTGCCATTTTAATATTAAATGGAAGGCTATTCCATAGCATAATCCCTGTATAAAAGAAAGAGCTACGTGCCGCGGTCTTTGCAGATGGTACCTTACAGGAGCGAACACTTGCTCTTGTTTCATGGGTATGTTGAGTATGCACCATTATAATTTGGGATCCCAAATACTTAGGGGCTACCCCATTGATAATGTTAAACATATGATTCAGTTTTAGCTGTTCAACCCTTAGTTTCACAGGCAGAAAGTCCACTGTCTTAAAATCATTAGAAGTGACATGATACCTAGGTGGTTTACCTAATATAAAACGGATCATGTTGTTCTGTCTCTAATTGCCTTGTGTTACGGTACAAAATGTTTAATTTGGAAGCACTTTTATTTAATAGCTTCTCCGCAACTGAATGACCGGTCAAAGTCTGGTCCAGTGTTAAACCTAAATATGTGACTGTTAACTCAGGTGCCTTTTTTATCTTGTTTGGTACCAAATAAAATACATTCTGATTTCCCCACATGTAATGCCAGTCTATTGTCTAGCAGCCACTGTCTTACATTACTCAACTCATCAGTAAGGGTGTGTTGAATCTGAGAGATGTTTCTACCAGATATGAGTAGTGAGAAGTCATCAGCATAGAGAATTACTTTACATTTAATAGTGACCAACAGTGCTGTGTTTTTTACGAAAACCTGATTGCAAATCATTTAAAATGTTTTTTTGTTGCTAAATTTATACACTTAATATACATTTAAATAAATGTTGCTAAATTTCAACTGGTCACTTATAAGCCCTTCTAAAACCTTGGCTAAACTGAAACAGTACAGTCCACAGTAGCACACTCTTCAAATTAATGTGTTGTCCCTATCTGGACACAGAGGTGTGTTAAAAAACAACAGAAGTTGTGTTGTTTTCAACACAAATTGTGTTGTTTTCAACACATTAGTTTTAAGAGTGCAGTACAGTCCACTTCACAGGGTGAGAGAACATGCCTCATTTTGTCTGTATGTTTCTGCAAATCACCAGTAATGAGGATCGCACTGGCATGGCGGGGGACGGCCCAGGGCTACCCACATTTCAACTGGCTAGAGGCACCAACAGACCTCGTGTCTAACTGATCTTGTTCAGTGCTTGTGGTCGTGTGTTTTATGCGCTGTGTAGCGGACTGAATGACCACAGTGATGTCTGAGCCAACAGTCAGTGGGAAAAGGAACTTCATGTGATTTTGTATATTACCAAAGTCCTGTGTTCTGTGTCAACAACACCAGTGAAGGAATAACACTCTCTCACATCCTGGTGTTAATAAAGTTTAACATAGCCATGATAAAACATTAGTGATAAAACATATTTTTAGAAACTTGTTTGTGCCTCTGTTTACTCTCTGACTTTTCTGTCAGATAATAGTAAGCAGCATGGTTCGAATTATGGGGGGATTGGGGGGGTCCGACTCCCAGATGAGACCTGGACCCTCCCAAATGGGGTGAAAATAATAGTTTGGGGGGTACTGAAAAAATGTAATAAAATGTAATGTTATCCTATATTGCATGTAATTAAATGTATTACCATCGCATACCAACAATTGGTATAATCTAATGAAATACGATTTTCAAACCCTCACCCCCATTGGGCTGTACCATTTATCTGGTACGTTCAGACTGTGTTCTTTGCTATGATATAATACTGACGAATTAAAACAAATGCACAGTGTAGGCTGCAAACGCCTAAATGGATTGACAAGCGGTGGCCAAATACATTTGTCTAATATTTCACTGCCTTTGTAACATATTGATAGCCAACCTTAGAAAAACATTGCGTAGCAATGGTTTAACCGGAGGTCTCCCTTCCACTCAGCGGCCACGACCATCGCTGCAGCTTAGCCTAAAAATCAGGCCTACAATCACACGCCATAGGAGAAGTTCCATAGATATACTGACACGGGGAGAGGTTTAATGAGGCGATTTATAATTTTGTGCAATTTCATTCTTAATGTCTTAACAAGAGGGAACCTGCAGTAATATTCAGGGAATTTCGCATGTAGATGGTTCTCAACCTTTTTTAAGCAAATGCCCATACACCCATAATTGCAACGTTATCTGCAGTTTGTTTGAAACGCTAGGTGAACATATAATAATAAATGGACCTGTGTCTTTCTTTGTTGCCATTATTAGAGATCAGCCTTTCTTAAAAGCGTATTGCTTCACAAACGTTTTGTGATAGAACACCAGGCGCACAATCCACTAGGCTACATTATATGAAATGCCTAGGCTAAATAACGTGAAGATATTTGTTTTCCAACCGTGAACAAGTCATTTTTTTATTTGCTTGACGTTTGGTAGGCTTAGCTATCCAAGAAAAAAGAATCAAATGAACCAAAGGCAGGCTAGGTGAACGTGGCTATTAAACGGGAGACTTTCTGTGGCCCATCTGTAAACAATTCTGGGTCTTAAATTTAAGTAGTATGTTTGCCATTTCCGTGCTATTGGTCTATGCATGTCCATGTTTGCATTGCACTGCTATACCAGAAAATATGTTTTGACTGTGGCGCGCAATTTTACTGGACGCACCTTGAAATAGTGTTTACCCAAATTCAACCCTTCCCTTAACGTGAAAGGTATATTGTGCTTGCTAGTATGATTACACTAGTTTATTTTAACTTGTCGACCAGCCAGCCACGGCCATATGACCTATATTTCGAAGGAAATGTGACTGTAAACCACAAGTGTGAAATCATGTCATGCCTATATAAAATGGAGAGTGACGTCACCAGTCGAAATAGCTGTACCCACCGAAGCTCACTGTATAATTCGAACACTGGTAAGCAGTGTGCAATCTGGCCAAGTTAAAGACATTTTCTCATATTTATAGTCTATGAGGTGAAATCAAGCATGTCAAGATAATGCTTTACAAAATGTAGAGCATACAGAGGATCTAAATTCAAGCATAGCAAGAAATCCAAATGTGGTTGATTCTGGGCAGACAGAATTGAAATGCATGGTGCCATGCAGACCATGTGTAAAGCATTTGTCCTCTACGACAATTTTGCTAAAGACAAATGCTCTCTCTCTCTCTCTCTCTCTTTCTCTCTCTCCCATACACACACACACAAACACACACACACACACACACACACACACAGCCACACACACACACACACACACACACACACTACTTTGGATCTGATGCCTTCACTAATGTGCAGGCCAGGTTATAGATAACCTCTGCCCCTGATCCGGTGTGGGAGAATTTAATGTGGGACACTGCTTGGCTAATCCTGCTCCCAGGGAAACATGATTTCACCCGCTCCCTAGAGTGCAATTGAGGGGTGTGCCTCCGTGCTGTTCCCGACCTGGTGGCAGCCTGCCTCAAACGAAACAGAAAACAGAAAACAACCATGCCACTACATGCATTCCAGCCACACACCAAGTGTTGCACAGCAAAGAGAAGTGAAGTGCAAAGGATAAATGTGCTGGTCAGTGAATGGGACTAAATTGTGATGGCCGGTCAACACACTGGCCAGAGTATGTTCAGTACAGTGTGTAGGCTAAGGTGTTTGTTTTCCTTTTTATATGGTTGATATATCATTGTATGAGGGTTCACTAGCTCCCTATGAAAAAGAACCATGTGAGGGCGATTACAGCACTATTGCTATCTACACCCAAGTGCATGGGACTTGAATTCACGAAGCAGCTGTCTCCTTGGACTTTTACATAAACCCATGATGCTTTGCATGAGAAAGCCCCCCAGCCTCAAATACACTGATTGTATTTCAGTTTTATCACCCTCTTTACAAAACATTCTTCTATGACTTACAATGCACAATGTCAACATACTGTAGATCAAATTAGACAAGGCTAATTGGCCCTCCCCTCCCACTACTGAAATCTTATTTTCTGTGATGGAATAAGCTTAACTTGTATATTTGGTTGCTCCTCATGACTTATGACCCATCCATTAACACTGAGCATATATTTGGTAATTGATATCTCTTTGCGTCATCAAGTGCTCACTGCTTATCCTCACCCTTCTTTAGAATACTGCTACAGACTAAACAACTATTTTTTTAAACAAAACATTTGCTTTTTAGGAACCCATCATTTTCAACAGAAACAGTTGTTATGTTCCAGAGACAAACAGTGGCAACACAGAATAATGTGGGGAGAGGAAAACAAAACACTCCTCCCTTACATATCCCACTTTCCTCTAAGTGCATACGTGACAGAAGCAGCAGGCTACAGCCCATGTTGATGTCGGTGTCAGTTGCATACCGAGATTCTTCTCACAGAAAATGAATCTTTCTGTCTCCTGCAACATGTTCCCTTTGAATTGCCCCTCTTTGACTTTGACTCCTTGTCATCTCAAGCAAAACAAAACAAAAATGATTTGCTCAAGTTCGCCCTTGCAAAAACTTTACAACTTTAAACTTTACTTTACAACTTGAGGAGTACGGTCACAAATATGTTCGCAAGAATGAATGTAGAATGTTCGCAAACCGAGAGTTCTGCATTATGGTGCAACCCTCAGAGATTTATGCATAGACTGTATAAAGAACACTGAAACTATAGATCATTTGCATAGAATTCTAGAAGGAACCAGGAAAATAATTCACTCCTCAACAGGTTAAGAAAGCCTGGCCTGCATCTTACACCACACCCACCAGTGACTGTAGAGTGAGAGGCATTTGGACTAAGCTGACCAATGACCCTGCCTACATGTATTGTTCCTCTCACTCCCATAAAGAGTAATTCAAACTCTATTTGAAATGACTGATCTTTTTTCCCCTTCTGTCAGGTGGGACCTATACAGATCTTTTGCATGATGCATGCTGTGCCAACAGCTCAAGGATCTCGACTTGTCCCCACAGCTGCAGTTTTCCCTCGATGTTTTGGAAGTATTTTCTGCTCTCTGCGTGCATGGCAGTGCTAGAAACAGCATGCCTTATTATTCTCCAGCTGTTTTACAGACCTCTCAATCATTACGCAGCGAGATGGGGTCTGTGAACGCAGCACGGCTCCAAAACAAACGACCCGCTGGCCCCAATTCTCAACAGAGCTCCTATTTTCACTTAACCTAACGACTTGCTATCTGTCTCAACCAGGGAAACAGTTGTTCATCATCTGAACCGCTCTCCCTCTGACTTCATCGTTTGATCTCCCCATTATCCCATTGATTGCTCCCTCGGCCTTAGTCACAAAGCAAGACGATGAGTACAGTGAGTGGCCATTTTGTGTCAGGAATGTACTGATAGTGTTTGCATATCTCCTTTTTTCCCATTACCTTCCTCTGGACTAGAGACCAAGTGTCATTATCTTATTTGTCCCAGACAAGTTATGACAACAGTATCTAAACTGCTGAAGAAACACCATTAATCAAAATACATCTGTATCAATTGCCAATTGTTATGAGCTAGGGGTAAGGCCACAACAAAAGAGGGTGTCGAGAGGTTGGATCTTTAACTAAACTAGAAAATGTAATTTCGAGGAAATTACCAGTGCATGAAAATATAAACATACTGTATATTAACATAAAGTGCCAAACAAACTTTTATTTGGAAACAGTTGGCAGTTATAGTTGATAACAACTGACAGTTGAAATGGCTGAACAGTTAAATAGTTGAGTAGTTTAAATAGTTAAATTATTTAATAGTGAATTATTGCAGTGAGGACATTTATTTTGAAACAGTTGTGGGCAGAGGAAATAGTAGTCTTAAGAGAGCCAGATTGTATGCTTAAAGCCTGAGACAGTATATAGTTTAAAAGTTGAATGTAGATAGTGTAATGGATGTTGATAGACAGAAAGTTTAATGGATGTTTATAGGCAGATTGTTTAATGGATGTTGATGGATAGTTTAATGGGTGGATGAGTGAATGGTTTGAAGAGGATGAATGAATAGAAAGTTGGATGGAATGTGTCTTATATCCTTGTAGAATGGAGAGACACAGAGAGAGTTGGCCTAGTTAAGCAGAAAACAGTTGATACAGGTGCAATCATTTTAACTGGCCCTTTGATGGGTCCTTGTTGAGCAGCTGGAAGATGATACAGGTGCAAATCAAGTTAATTAGTCCATTGTGATGTCATAGTGCTAATGCAAAGTCTATGGGGAAAATTAAGCTTGTTTTTTGTTAATATCTCAAAAAGTATAAAGTTTACAAAAATGAAAAATACTTTCCTCAAGTGTCCTTTTCAAGACCTACGTTACAAAGTTTGAACAAAGTTTCTACGTTAAACGGTTAAAGCTGAATTAGACGCAGAAATTTGGTGGGAAGAAGAAGAAGAAGAAGACTTCGGATAACAGAACAGTGCATTTTCATGCACTGTAAATATAGATGTATTAACCAAACTAACCAAATAACAAACAAACAGTGTGAGGTGGGTCAAAGTCAGTCATCAGTAATGCATGGATGTTGTGTGTTTGCAATGTGTCTGAGTGCAGTGTTGCATGTCCAAAACCCAAAGTAAGAATGGCCCTCTCAAGGGGAGAGGAAGCGGTCCTCTTATCTGCACACCATCTACTTATTCAATATGAACTGATTACTCCTGCTCATTGGCTTACTCTTTGGCTCTCTTTCTAATAGAACAGACTTAGCTGCTCCACAGCCAGAGTGACCAGGAGGGGTGCAACCGCTTGTCCACTGACTTAGGTTTATAATATAAAGCACATGCTGCCTCGTCCCTGCCTAACAAACAGGGAGGGTGGTCTGCCCAAGCCCCCCTACTCCACCCACCCCCAAGCCTTGCCTCCAGCTGCTAACGTCTCTTTATATCCACCTCCAGCTGTCTAGCCACGGTCCAGTGTATGGAGTGCGTGCTCCCTGCCTGTCCTCGTCGCATCCTTTCCCCAAGTAAATCATGGGTGTCGAGAGGGTGTTGTGTTCCTTTTAAGGAAGACTGAAATGTTTCAAGCCACATTGATCTAGTTATCAAGAGCACACTGATGTGGTGGTCAAGCAGAGAGCTATTTCAAGATGGGAACAATAACAGTACAGGGAGAAAACACGGAGAGAGAGAGAGAGAGAGAGAGAGAGAGAGAGAGAACGACTGAGAGAGACAGAGAGAGAGAGAAAGGGGAAAAGAGAGAGGAGGAAAAGGTAAGGACCTGCATCAAATTATCCCGTTGGCTTATAGCACACAAGTTGCCAATTTCTGACCACAATCCTATAGCTGTTCTAGAGAGCCTATATGTGGAGACCGATGATCAGTTTCCATATTGAGTTAATATCCTGGAATGAGGATTACCTCATTGTTTACTCTCTCGGTCTTCACAGCCACTCTGCTGTGCCCTGCACACCCACTCCAGCTTTCTCACACACACACACACTCCTGCCCGCTCTGCTCTCGTCTTCGCTCCCCTTCCCCAGCCACACCATGCCGTCACAACGTGAGGTGCTGTTTAATGCGGATCATGTGGGCAAACGTGCCCAGCCTCAGAGGCATACCTGAATCAAATACACACTCCCTGCACTCCCCCACTGTGGTCTGTTTGGATAACTGCACATGGAATTCAGAGAAATGTTAAGATGGACATTAAGAAGTACACAGCTGGCTAATTTACGCATACATTTTTTTTTAATACAATTCAATTTTACACTTTGAGATTGTCCATAGACCTTATCAAGTAGAGAAAGGCTCTGTTTAGACTTGCTTGTTTGATATTTTGAGACACTACAAAGGCCACTATGAAGGCACACAAGATGAGATAAATATGGCTGATTTTGCATCTTAGCTCCACTCAATTTTGACTTGGTTCAGCTAAAATGGTTCAACACCTTTGGCAGGTCGGATTCCTGCAAATCTGCAGGTATTAAATCAACAGGCATTTTATCACTGCAGAAGAGACAGCAGTAATGGAAAAGACGTGTACTGTAAGTGGATCAAAACAAATGGAAGAGAAATATACCTCTCACAGAAAAATGTTGTATTTAATGTTGGTTCATTTAGATGCTGGTATTCCAGTATACAATGAGTAAAACCTGCACTAAAGAGTGCTCAAAATGATTAAATCACTTACGGTTTACTTTCTAATGGACCATGTCAAAATACATGCCTGCGTCATTACATAGTCACTTTTGCTTGTAATATGTCTTTTTGAATTTCCTCTAGAGGGTCTTTTCTTTTTGTAATTGTAGCATTATTATAATTTTCTCACAAGAGTTTGATGTGCCCATTTAATGAACTATTTCTGTTCTGTTTCTGAGAGGTGAAAAGCATTTGTTGATTAAGGTCAATCATCAAAAGTGAAACGTCTGGATTTTGCTCACTGTAAACAGTCTTTGTAGTATGCAAATGAGCATGAGGAATGTGCCTTTGTAAAGAATCCATCTGACCCTGAACCTCCATAGAAGGAGTAACCTAACGATGCCCTGTTTTTCTGTATGTGTCGCTTTGGATAAAAACATCTGCTAAAAACATCAGTCAACTTTAACTTTAATGCAAGGTAACCACTCTACATATTTCATATTTGTACTGCACCTACCTGTACTTATTCAGTATATACATGAGCATTCAACAAACATATGTTTAGTGTGCAATTATTACAAAATAAGTAACCTCCTGGACTACCTCCCTGTATCAATAATGGTGGTTACAATGCTACTGAGGGCAAGTATTCATTTGCTTAGTGAATGATTCAGCAAATCCTGACAGAAAAATCTAATTTGCCCTCTGAGTAATCCCTTATTTCTTTAGTACAATACAAGCTCTGCTTGCATTGTACTCCAAGACAACCTCTGGGAACCTGCTAAAGTAGCTCCATATCAATCAATCAATCAATCAATCAATCAATCAATCAATATCACTTTCCTTTGGCAGCATTTTAATGAGGGCGCAAATGCTCACAGCTCCAGAATCGGATCCAGGCCACGTGCGATCACAAGCGTGACATTCTGGACAACGAGCACACAAACAAGTTTTACTGTGTGGTTGGTGTAAGCAGCCCTTTTTCACGCTCTCGTGATAGCCGCTCTTCTCTGTTTTGGTGGTAAACAGGCTCTCATGGTAAGCGGAAGTCTTGCGCCGTGGTGATAAAGGCTTTATCAGCTACGGTGGGTGTTGAGCAAGGCAGCCGAGGGCCCCTCCAACACACACAAACCCTGTTCGCCTCCCACCACAGTTACTAAGCCATGGCCACAAACAGCCCATTCATTTCTGCTGGGGAAAGGGGCTTCACTACAACACAAGGGGTCAAGCCCTTGCTAAATTTGGTCTGAAAGAGAACATTTCTTTTATCTGTGAAGGTGCTTAGCTGGTACAACGGCAGTGGCAAAAGTCTAAGTATTATCTTAATAAAATATGACACGCATCCCACAATGCATCACTCATTACACTTCACATACAGTAACCAAACCATCTTTATCTGCTCTGTAAACCCTATCATTTAATTGTATGAATGTCAATAAAGTCAAATAACCAGAGGGACAGTACAGTTACCATGTCTATTATTGTCTTGCTGCTGTGCCATAAAAAGTGCTACTTTTCTGGACCCAATAGACTGTATAATTCGTACTTTACACAAATAAATAGCAACGGTGACCTCTTCAATTTCCTGTCACCTCTTGAGACCTCAAACAGCCTACTCCAGCCTGCGGCTTGCAGAGGAGGAAATGACCCTTGCCTTGCATTACCACATAATTTAGTATTATTATTACCTTAAAAACAAACATCTGTTTTCTATATATATATATATATATTATGACAGTGGATTCAGCCCTATGCAGGTAACATATTACAGAGAAAAGAGTTATTGGATAATCTTTGAGGTTTGAAATGAATTATTTTGCAATTTGTGGATCTGAAAGAGCGGAAATTGGTGGAGCTGTTTGCTGATGAGGTCCAAAAGAGATATTATGACATCATTTGAACGACCCTGTGCAATAAAATGTGATTGTGCACATGAGAAAGACATGGTTGGATGCAATATGTTGCATAGTGGTCATTTCTCTTGGCCTTACAAAAATCTCTAAATTCTGTAACAATTATATGCCATGCATTAAGCAATCTGTTAGTCCGGAATGACATTGCAAAGAGAGAAAAGTCTAAATCCCTACTCAGTTCACACATGCTGTTAAAATACAGAGGACAGACGTAAGGTTTTCCACACAGACTACATTTGTGTGTGTGTGTGTGTGTGTGTGTGTGTGTGAGCATTGTTTCCATTAGATCAAGGGCAGTAGGCAGTACCTCACAGAGAATGTCCCTAGGGTTAGGCCATAGTGCATGCGCTGTGCACGCACACACACACACACACACACACACACACACACACACTCAGCTGTGGCAAAAACTTCTGTAAAACCACTTTTCCAAGAAAGTAGAGGCTAAAAGTCTTTTTCCAGGACATAGACTTTGTTTTGATCCATATTTTAGCCAGCTGTTCATCTTAGTAGTACTACTACATCACACAGTCACTCAGACTGTAGACCGAAAATGCACATCTTGACAAGACATCTACGGAATTAAAGGATATCCAACCATATAGTTGAGTATTCCAGTGGTGATTAAAAATACTTCCCTTTAAGTCTCGTCTGGTATTTTGTGCAGGACTGCTTAGTTTTTTGCCAACCAACATTTTTCTCTCACCATTTCTAATGGGGAAAGAATGATCATTACTTGGCGTTATTGCATCTGCCTATGTATATTTTGTCTAAAACACAGCTCCCATTTATGTACAGTAATAAGGAGCTCGCTGGCGGTATATTTTGACTTCTGGTTTGCTTAACCTTTACCAGCACTCCTCATTGTGTGTGTACAGTGGGGCATCTCAGCAGTCAAGCTACATTTATTCTCTGAATCGATTTTACAGCTCACAGTCAGAATCACAGTAATGCACTAGGCCTGATTCAGATAATTACTTGTTCTCCAGATGTGTGTATTGTCTTTGCTTTCAATAAGCTCAAAAATGAAGCAAGTTTTGAGTCATATTTTTTTTTATCTCAGCTTGTGAGCAGTCATTTTTATTTTGGTAATCTTCACAAATAATGTGTTCTGAGGTTTTTATAAGTGAATTTAAAAAAATGGTGCCATTACCAAGCCAGTTATTTTGCTGAGATTTATTCTGCGTGCATCGCTGTTATCAACAATATCAATTGAGAGGGTAGATTTAGGGCTTCAGATACAACAACGAAATGTCGGCTTCACACATTTTCAGTTGGGTGTCTGAGACTTAGCAGGCTCTGCTTTAGCAGACTGTCAATATGTTTGAAAGTCTATGCACCATCTACCACACATGAGGGAGTATAAAGAGAAGGCTAGACCTTGAGTAATCTGAGACTGCCATGTTTCACATGTTACACTGCATATGTCATCCTCTATTTTAAAAGGCTCCGGAGAGAATGAAAAATGTGTAACGTGGAGTGGCGGTTGTGCTTTTGCTCCAGTTATATGGGCATATACGGCAAAAAATGGGCACTGTGTGGGAAACATTACCTGTTAAGTGCATTGCGCGGTTCCCACAGACATGCTCTACAGAGACCACTCTGTCTGTGCAACTGAGCGGAAAGCCCAAGATGAAGTCACTGAATAGGATGTTGTGCATCCTATAACCATCCTGTGTCCTGCACACTGGCTGCCACTGTGTTTTATTTTGGCTTGCTTGAATGAAAAATGATTTACCTTCATGGCCAGCTGAGTTTCTAATGTAGCCATATGGAAGCCCTCAAAATAACTTCAGAGATATGAAGTGAGTCGACATTAGATGAGTGAGGAGGGAACTTGAGAAGTAACATTTTGAAAATGGACTTACAATTCAGTCTCCGGCTCGGAGAATTCGCTGAAGTGCGTGCTTCCGTTGGAGTGCGGTGCTCCTGGCGAAAGCTCTTCGCTCCGGTAGCTGCTCTGGCTGCTATGAAGGCTCTCATTACCCTCGATGCCCTGGCACTCGGGCCCCGGTGCCGCCACCGAGGGCGCCTTCTGGAACGAGCCGGCCATGCCGGCCTCAGCCGAACCCAGGAAGCACGGGCAGCGAGTCCTCAGCTCCTTGTACAGGGAGTTCATGCTGGGCGTGGGCAGCCACGGGCAGCCCAGGAGGCTCTTGAAGGCGATGCGGAACTCCGGGCTCCGGCAGTAGATGATGGGGTTGAGTCCCGAGTTGATGTAACCCAGCCAGTTCAGTAGGCGGAAGACCCACTTGGTGGGCACGTTCCGGTCAAACACGTTGTTGATGATGTTGGCCACGAAGAAGGGCAGCCAGCAGAGGGTGAACGTGCCCATGATGATGCCCAGCGTCTTCAAGGCCTTGTGTTCCTTGACCACGGTCAGCCGCGATGGCCGCCGCCGCGAGCTCTTCCGTTTGGGGTTAGAGCCGCCACCACCGTTCCCACCACCAGCGCCGCTGCACCCTCCTCCTCCCGGTAAGTTGTTGTTTCCATGGAGATTGGGCTGCTGCTGCCGGGTCATCCACTCGTTCTGGAAGCGCTGGCGGCTCTTGTCGATGAGCTGCACCTGGCGCGTGGCGATGAGGAAGACGCGGGCGTACACGAAGATCATGATAAGCAGCGGGATGTAGAAGGACACCACGGACGAGCTGATGGCGTAGGGCATGTTGGTGACAAAGTCGCAGCATTTCGGGTCGTCGTAGCACTGCTTGGCTTCTTCGTCACCCACCGCGCGCCAGTACTGGTTCATGATAGGCACGAAGGAGATGAGCGCCGACAGCACCCACACCAAGCACACGATCAGCCGAGCCCGCCACTTATTCAACAGGACCTTGTGGCGCAGCGGGTGCGTGATGGCGATGTAACGGTCCACGGCGATCACGCACAACGTCTCGATGCTGGCTGTCACGCATAGCACATCCACCGATGTCCACAGCTCGCAGGCCGTATTACTGTTGGGTTGCCACTCCCCCGTCACCACAATGGTGGCCCCTAGAGGCACCACCAGCACCCCCATGATGAGGTCAGCACAGGCCAGAGACATGATGAAGATATTGGTCATTGTCTGGAGCTGGGAGGTGCGTGCAATGGCAATGATGACCAGCAGGTTGCCCAGTACAATGATCATGATGATGAACACCATGAGCACCAAAAGCCAGGGGCCGGAAGCCTCCTGATAGGGACTCGTAGCGTTGGTTCCATTCATATTGTTCAGAGGCAACGCCGCTGGCCCAATTTGAATAATATGCAGTATAAGAGTAGCCTTTCACAACTGACGTGTCACAACTGACAAAACCCTAAAGAGAAGAAAAGCAACATTCCTTGTATTCATCTTTGTGAACATGGACTTTAGCTCTCTCTAACTCTGACATGTTCCAAAAATCAATTCCCACGTCTGCTCCTCAGAGGCTGTAAGAAGATGTTAAAAATATGTTGTTATTAAAGAACCTGATAGTAAAAGAACTCTAACTCCGATCAGTGCCTCAATACCTAAAAAAAAGTTGTTTTTACCTTTCCATCAATGATCCGAGGGTCAATGAAGACCAAGAAAAGAGTTCTTCTTCTGTTTTCAAAAGCAACATGTTTTCCATATCATATCTTGAACTTAAAATGTCCACCCAGATGGTAGAAAAACATTGCAAAAATCCTTTTTTGGAGGCTCAGTCCAGTCAAATGTTTCCAGTTCTCTTTGCATCTCAGTGAAAGGCATAGAAATCAGAAGTCTATCCTGTCATTGCAGTCCTGATGTGCAAAGTTGGGTGAAATGCGCAAAGGTCTGTAATCCACGCGTGGCTGCTGCCTCTGCCAGTGACAGAGAGCTTGAAGCTGTGACGGAGGAGAGAACCTGGGAGGGTTTGGAGCCAGTGCAGCCTTCTTCTCTAACTGTCTCCCTCCCTCTCTCCCTCACTCCCTCGCTATCTCTCTCTCTCTCTCTCTCTCTCTCTCTCTGTCTCTCTCGCTGTGTTCCTCTCTCTCACACACACACACGCACATACAGAGTTTAGCCTGGACTCTGATTTTAATCGCACAAGCTGAGGGGAGGAGCCCCAATGTGTGCCCGTGCTGTGGGACTGCCTTTGAGAGATAGATAGGGGCTCACAGTGAATGTGTGGCCATTTGCGCTCTTCCACATTCAATGTCTATTTGCTTTTTTAGTTAATCTTTTTTTTTCTTTAAACGGGTAAACCAGCAAAACCTCTGTGGCTCTATAACATACTTCATGTTTTGCCAGATAAATTGTTTACGCAGCTGTGACAAACAGGTGGTAAAGGTTCAGATTTCTATGGTATACAGACTTTTTGCTCCAGTAGCAGTGTCGGCATTGTTCGGCTGTTAACCCCGGACTTCCAGCCGATAGTATCCATAACTGGATGAACTTGTTCACCAATGGCTGCCCAGATACCTATCTCTCAACCATGCAGATGCCCAAAGGAATTATGTAACACATTCCAGGGATCCACAGTCACCCATACATGCTGACAGTAAGCACGGCTCCTATCAAGGGATCTGTCTGTCCATCACCGCATAGTTAGCCATCACTGGTAGCCTAATGCTCATAAGCTTTACATGGGTGTTTGAGTCATTTCGAACCATTTTACAAGAAAGAGCCAGAAATAAGAAAACTTGCCTCCCTCGTTTCTAATGAGTGCCGCAGAGGGAGATACAGGACTCATGTGGGCCGGCGGCCACTAAACGTGTTTATGGGCAGTTTCCTTGATTGCGGGCGCTCTCTATCTCCTGAGCTGCTGAGTGTTAAGACACCCCACAACCCACACAGGAAGCCAGCGCCCGCCCTCAGGCCCTGCACACCAGCTCTAAAAATAATAGATGCTTATCGGGACTCCACTCACGCTAACCCGGGCACAATGAGGAAGAACAATCACTCACGAATGCCAGGCATGCCACACCACCGCCATGCTCATGGGGTGACCCACTGGGTCTGTCATCAACTATTTCCTTCCCCCCCCCGAGTCCCTTGTCTTCGGCCTGTGATTTTCTAATGTCCTCTCTCTGCTAGTCTACTAGCCAAGAGGATGCAGTATGTGTGATCTTTGGAAGCACAGCCCCTTTTATGATAATTTATTCTATTCATAAGGGAACACAGATGCAGTATTTATCCTGTCCTCATATTGTCAACATGTTGTTGTAACAATTCTTTACTAAATCAGAATATTTTTGTTAACAGAACAAGCCTGCGTTTAGGAAGCAGCTATTTAAGTCCACACATGCTGGGTTTGGTCAATTTTCTCATCCAGTTTATGATCATAGACCATGCAATTTTATTTACTCATGACCTTTGATTTATTCTACCACTGGGCCCATGCAGGTTCAAATGCAGGAGGCCTCGCTTATCAGATTAAGCGAATGCTATTTTCGGACAAAACAGTTCATGTTTGAGAAGCTATGAGTTCGTCTTGGGTCTCCTTGGGACACAAAAATTCTATTACTTTCTCAACTGGCAGGGTAAAGAATGTAACATGCGTGAAGACTTGGGACCAGTGAATCAGAATACTGGATTTAAGCATTTACAGAAACATGCCATCCCTCCTGGATTTAATTTGGCCCCTGAAAATATGTGACACGGGGACCTTATTAGATTTTCATCAAGGAGACTAAGGCCGATGCAAGTGGTCAGCTCTACTTGATGCGAATCTGCAAGCGCTGGTCATAAATCCCCCGGTAATGCCCAGAGCCCTGAGATGAACTCCTCACAGTTGGTCTCCACTCATCTCTCACAGTTACCAGGAACGGAGACATCTGTGCAAGTCCTATTAAGGTATTTATGATGAATTACATAATGTTCCCAGGGAGCGGATAATGGATAATCAATAGTGATGTCCCAGCTCTATTCATTTGTCCATTTGAGGATGCTGGGTTTCCTTTCTACCACACTGATTGTCTGGGGACTGTGGGAGGGAAGCTACTGTATTCAAATTCATAAACCTCAATTTCCTGTTGTCTGCTTCGAGAACAAATGAAGGAAAGGGGGGCTTTGGTCTTTGCAAACTTTTATCAAATGTGTCATTTCAAGGTAATCAAAAAACATGTTGCCCTATATTTCAGTTGATCACTTGTAAGTGAAATATACAATGATCATATTCTGTGTTATTTGGCCTTGGTTTCATGAGCTGGAGTTCATTCTTGAAGAGAAAGTCGACACATAGGAGAATGACTGCAAAACCCTTTTGGGACACTAGTTTAGTGTCTGTAGTTTAGTAGTCTGTAGTCTTGGGGATTTTTTTTAAATATAGTGTAAGATTCATTGTACCAGAGGTGGGACAAAGTCACTATTAGGCAAGTCACAAGTAAGTCTCAAGTCTTATCGCTGTCCACATGAAAGTTTCGCGTGAGCAAATGAAAGTTTCGCGTGAGCACATAAAACTAAACTTTTTTTTTTGCTCACGTCCTTAGGGGCTCCGTATATAAGCACAAGCCCAAAGACAAACAAAGTAGGCTATCCTTTGTTCTCTTACTGTGGAAAAGAGTGAATACAGGATTTTTGATTCTAATGAGTTCACTATGTAATAGCCTACTATGTCCCGACTTTAATGCTAATAAAGCAACTTTAAAGGAACACACCGACTTTTTTGGGACTTTAGCTCATTCACCGTGTTTCCCAGGGCCCCCCCCACTAATTGTCGTATATGTGGGAGGGGGGGTTTGGGGCTCCTCCCCCAGAAATGTTTTAATTTGTTTGATGAGATTTCCTGTATTCTGGTGCATTTTGGGGATTGCCAATACTAAATTCAATCAGATTCATAGCCTACATCCTGATTTGTTGATATTGAGGCAATGATTACATGCAAAGGCTTGGGCTTCAGGGCCCCCTGACGCCTTGGACCCCTGGGCCTGGGCCCGGTAGGCCCGTGCAGTAATCCATCCCTGCAGACAATCTCTAGGCTACTCTTTAAAAACAGCCCCTACAACATGCTTGGCTTAATGCAGTGCAGCCAGCAACACATGTTATGTAGGCTATGTAGAGTATTGGTCTTCACAACTGAACGTAAATGCCCCTGCCCCTTTTTTAGAATATAAAAATGTCTAGTCATTTGTTATACCAATAGGCCTACTCAGGGGCGCAGGAGGCACGGGGGACGTGGGGGATGTGTCCCACGCAGTGCTGAAGAGACAGCCGTCCTCCCCCTCACTTTTGATAAGGAAAAAAAGCCTTATATACGCTAAATAAATAATAAATAGGGTTTGCGCTAACTATGTAAAACTCCCCATTAACAGCATCACATCACTAACCACAGCCATCTACAGTACTGTAAGACTGCACAATCTCATATTCACTCTGTTGGATATCTGAAGCCAGTTTGTCTACTAACAACCATCATTAGAGATGCTTTTCGTTTGGAGCGGCATACTGGTAGGCCATCAAAAGCATAACATTTTCGGTTTGGTTTGGGATCTAATTTACTTTTGGACTGTTTGATTATATTGCTAAATGTTGGGACTGATGGGCACTGAACTCTGGGAGATATTTGATGGTTCACTGTTATGTTTCATGCAGTTGAAAAAGTGTCGGGATTTCCACCGCTGTTTATTGCGAGACAAGGTAGCCATTCATTGAATAGGGGTTGTACTGTAATAGAAACCTTTTTGCGTAGCCAAGTAGCCTAAATTGAGTTATTGTTTAATTATGCATGATTTAGTAGGCTACTTTTTATTAAATTCGTAGGCTGGAATGCCTTGAGTCACGCAACAATTAAATGTAGTAGGCTTCAGCCTCTGGCAATTAGCTCGAAAGGGGCGGCAAGACAATGAGCTTGAGAACGTGTGTTGGAGACCCATGGTAGGAAAACGACTTTATTAATCCAACCAACAATATAATAAAATATTAAGAAGAGGTGTTATTTCATTGACTTAAATCGTATCGATTTGACAGCACTCGCAAATCTGAAGAAGTCACCCTGCTTTGATGTGAGTGTTTTTGTGTATTTGCATAGGCGTCATTGGGCTAGCCTACGTGGTTTGATACGTGCTGAAAAGTCCTGTTTGCTGTTGAACTTGCGCTTTACCTATTCTATGTTGATTGACAAAGCCATACATTATGGCCCATAATGCAGCCTACAATGATTGTGTTGTCTGATGATCTAGCTATCCTCTGCCATTCAGAGCTCCGGAAAGTTCCCAGCTATTTTGAAACACCTGTTAGCAATCTCTGATGTCGGAATATTCAATGGCTACCCGACAATATCTCAGTGCAAACTCCAAAATTGTTCGTCTATTAATTTTCCACGGTTCAACACATTAGCCTACTAGAACATAGTTTGGCTGGCTTTATTCATTTCTGCCAGTTAGTGCTTTTTCCGCTGTGTATAAGTTACACTACATGCATTATTGTGTTTGACACTGAGGATAGCCTATCTGAGACGGTGGTCTGGTTTAAATGAGTTACGTTGTGAAATTGATAATGGCACAGACTAAATCGTTTAGTCTATTTCTTTGTATTGTGAAATTGAATTGAGATATGGACTATTATAATCAATAATATGTTGAAATTAATTAAAAGTAATCATTTTCTATGAAAAATCTATGTCTGTTGTATGCTTGTGTCAAGGTAAAGCCTAGGCCTACCGTGCGCATATACTGTACTGCGCAAAAGCGCCACTTGCGCCTAGGCTATTTCATTGTATCGCCTTGTTAGGCTATGCGCGGGGTGTGTCAGCTTTTTATGAGATAGAGAGACCCCCTTAAAGACAAAAAGATAATTCGAGCCCTGTGTCCGGCTATAAATAGAATAAATCCCGGGCATAATTTGAGGATTTATGGTAGCCTATCTCCTGCTCAACATGACATTAGCTGTTATGTTTATTGATAACAAACTCAACTAGCCTACTGATCAACTCGTTTTCACTAGCCTAACTATAAAATACAAGTATATAGGCCTACCCAAAGTTTTTGTTCTAAGACATTTATTTCAAACATAATTTCAAGACACAAATTGGATACTTCAGTTACCTTGGTGCATAAATCCCAGAGAGTAGGCGACCACACCCCAGAGTGATGGGCCTTTCTTACGCGTTCAGTGTGGGGTATAAACAAGCTGAGAATTTAGCGGTGTCACGTCTGGCTGTCACAGACATGGGGAGCTCTTTGAAGCTTGGGATAATGTGGTACAGTTACTACAGTAACAGTATTTTATTTTACTTCTCATGTAATATTTTTTTTTTTTCAATTTTATAAATGCTTTGTTTAAATGCTGTTGGAACAAATAGTTGATTATAAAGGCAACTTGTTCTAACATTGCATAAATATTAACTGCAGACACATAGTGGAGAGTTGATTTGGTTTATACCAGACAATTTAGGCCTAACTAGGCTATTTGATCATGTAGTCTATGTTTGGATCATAGGCATGATGATTCATTCATGGCTTCATTAAATATCAACATCATGTTGCTTTTAGAGTATTCTACCATTGGCCCAAGTAGTGTAAAATAAATCTAAAAAAATTAGTAGAATTGCACATAGCACATAGCAAGAAGCTGGTCTGAGGGCAGATCTGGCATTGTGCTCATCTCACAGTTTTGACAATTTTAATCAAACAATATTTTGAAAACAATCAATGGTATTATCTTAATATTCTGGCAAGTTTAAAATATGATGGTCGAAAGTGGGCCAGAGGTGGCGATCCGATATCTGGAAATCGGATTTCACTATGGGTTTGTGTTCACAATTTGGTCCCCCTCACTTTCAAAATATCTCCTGCGCCCCTGGGCCTACTATAGTAACAGTGCCGCATGGGGATTTGAAGAAAGAGGACCGATGCAGGCTAATTTTTTAGACCATTAGAAATTAAACAAAGTGTTCTATCATCATGGTCATGCGATCATTAAGGGCGAAGAGTGTCCAGCGCTCCACGCTCAACTTCTTTACCATTATGAGTGCACCATCCGTGTAGCCTACTTGCAGCGCACTTTGTTGTCAAAATTATCAGTGTGAATGCACTCATGTGAATGATTACACAGTGCTAGTGACGACCTATTGACCATCCAAAGGATTTACATCGTATTATTGTGTATACAAAATATTACATTAAAAAGGAAAAAATGGTTGTGCTTTTGATTTTTGAATATTTTTAAAAACACT
The DNA here is from genome assembly GCF_018492685.1 of Alosa sapidissima. Lineage (NCBI taxonomy): Eukaryota > Metazoa > Chordata > Actinopteri > Clupeiformes > Clupeidae > Alosa > Alosa sapidissima. The sequence goes on from NC_055964.1 coordinate 7,760,258, forward strand.
ATAGTTCTCTACTTCAACTCAATTAACATTTTGACTTTGCAACTTTCACTTGTATTGGAGTAATATTTGACAAGGTGTATCTGTACTTTCACTTAAGTAAAGGAATTGTGTAGGCTACTTTGTTCACCTCTGCTATTGGTTTTACCAAGAATATTTGGCAGTATTTTTAAACTACAAAAATACACACCTTTAAAGTATTTTGGTAGAAAATGCAAAGCCATCCTCCTTCTAACCTCTGTGCGTGAGACCTTCTCAGCAGCAAGCACATGCTCCAGTAGCCTACAGAATATACGGCCCTCACTGACGTGTAAATGAGCGATAGAAAACCGCAAATGAAAGCTTGATATTTAATGTTGCAAAACACAGCGCTAATATGGATGTAAGCTTGAAATGCCATCAGTCATTGATGATGATTTATTGATCGTTTCGGTTAGCTCCGTGGAGCAAATTAAATTGTTTATATCGGCTATATCGAACCACATCAAAGGGATCAGAGGATCCATCACAATATCACATGATCCAAGTCAGACGACAAATGGTAGCATGTTCAGTGATGTTCATCCCTTCTCACAATAGTTAAAGGAGAATTCCGGTGTGATATTGACCTAAAGTGTATTGAAACATGATACCGAGTGTGAACGTATGTCTCATAGCCCATCTCGACTTGTCCCCTGCACTCCAAAATCTGGCGCTAGTTAGCCGATGCTACCAACAACTTTTTCAGTAGTGGTGCTTCGGCATCGGGCTAGCCATGCAAATAAATCACTGTTTTACACCCATTTACGAGGCTCAATGTATCTCCACACTTCATTGGTAGACTTCCTAGGGCCCTGACATTTAAAACGAGACATTGAGAACTTTGAAAAAGCACTGGTAGTTTACTTACAAGACGATTTATACAGACAGTATCTTCACGAAGTTTAACGTTTGCAGCCATCTTGAATTTAGTCACGATAAGTCGAGCAAGGAGTAAGAATGAACAGGTATGATAAGGGATCAGATTCCAAAAATAATTCAGTGGAAATGCATGGATTCCAGTTTCTTCCAGTAGCAGCAACTGGAATCCATGCATTTCCACTGAATTATTTTTGGAATCTGATCCCTTATCATAGCTGTTCATTCTTACTCGTTGCTCGACTTATCGTGACTAAATTCAAGATGGCTGCAAACCCTAAACTTCGTGAAGATACTGTCTGTATAAATCGTCTTGTAAGTAAACTACCAGTGCTTTTTCAAAGTTCTCAATGTCTCGTTTTAAATGTCAGGGCCCTCGGAAGTCTACCAATGAAGTGTGGAGATACATTGAGCCTCGTAAATGGGTGTAAAACAGTGATTTATTTGCATGGCTAGCCCGATGCCGAAGCACCACTATTGAAAAAGATGTTGGTAGCATCGGCTAACTAGCGCCAGATTTTGGAGTGCAGGGGACAATCCGAGATGGGCTGAGACATACGTTCACACTCGGTATCATGTTTCGATACACTTTAGGTCAATATCACACCGGAATTCTCCTTTAAGAGACCTGCATTCCATGCAAAATAACGTTGCAATGCAGGTGTAACGTTAACAATGAACTTGAGGCTGCTGAAGTTGGTATGGGCAGAAAATAGTTGTTTTTATACAATTTTACCCATGCCGCAAGTCAAGTCATGTGACTCGAGTCCACACCTCTGCACTGCACTGATTAAGACGTCACCCAAAAACAAAGACCGCCATTCGTTCTTTCTTGGCCTGATCCGCTTCCCCCTCACACCATGCTGAAGCTGAATGAGCGGAGCGCTGGCTGCCCTACATCTGAGCTCGTTCGTTACCTGGGCGATAAATAAGCCTCAGTGGCCGAGTGTGCCATTAGGGAGCGCGTAATCTGTCCCTTTCAGAGTTTTTAATTGAATCACACATTAAGAGCACTTCTACTCTGAAGTCGTAATGATTCATCTGCTCTTAAAGCACCTACAGCCTCTATACAAAGTTGCCCATCTCCCACCATGAGAGACGCCATGCTGTGCTGAAGGTTCACAGGCACTCCCCAGAAAGGAAGCTAATGGCTGACTGTGTAGCTCTTTAACTCTCTTTCTTTCTCTTTCATTCTCTTTCTCTCTCTGTCTTTGATTGTATGTGCATGTGTTTATGTGTGTGTGTGTGTATGTGCAAGGTGACGGGTATGTGTGGGTCTTGTAGAGCTGAGAACCAGTCACAGCCTAGATGACAGAGATCCCAGGTCAGCTAATGTGTAAGCTGTCGGGGTAGATCTAAGTGGGGGTTTGGAAATGACAGCCCTGGCAGGTGGTCATTAGTCTTTGCGTGAGAAGATGCCATGGCTGGGTCTGGTGCCAGTCCAGAGGGCAGGGGGACTGGCACCGCCCAAGGTGTTGAAGGAGAGTGTACTCCGGGCAGGGGGAAACCTCAACATCATGCCTGGGAGAGGGCTGCTGTTGAAGGCTTGTCTGGGACAGCCTGTACTCCTTTGATTTATCATGTAACATGTAGCGAGGACTTAGGCTTAGGGCTGGTCTAATTTGCCCCACCATTAGTCATGTAAACCGAGACGGGCGGCTTTTACACTTGATCTTGATCACTTTGAAACTGGCCTTGGTGAGAAAAAGAATGCCCACTTGGTTCTATTTTAATTCCCATCATTGTGCCATGTTAAAGGTCCAGTATGTAGGAAATAATGGAAAATAAACTGTAACCATTCCAAAAATGATCACCATATGTTGTCAGAGAATGAGGAAACACAATGAATTGAAGTAATGGCTTATTTGACAACATTACTCTAACCCGTGAAACCCCGTAAAACCCATGGAAAAAAATCAGTTACAGGGCGGAATCTCTTGGAATTTTCGTTTATGTTTTGAACGATTAATTCTAGAATAGCGTATTAATAATGGGCTAGCGCGTCCTCCTATTTGGGTTGCCAAATTAGCAAAGGCCAATTGTCAACAGCTGATTAAAACAAGAAACAAATTAAGTGGAGTCAGTAAGTCTGACACAGAGCTGGCCATATTTCTCCACAACAGGTAGCCTATGCTAAACTTCATCTGCATCGCTAACTTCAGCTACATATGTTATGTTGGTTAGAGAGGTATTTTTTGTTTTCACAGTTTCCGTAATATGTAGCTGGGTCATGGTTGGAGAAAAGTTTAAGCAGCTGCAGGTCAACTAACGTTAGCTAAGTCTTCGTTACATCTGGCAACCCAGAAGAGGCTCGCGTCTGGTAGTCTTGAGAACGTTCACCAGTGTTTTGATTTTGGCCAACAGAACGTTCGGTAACAATCCTACAAATCGCACCTGTGTGTTATATTGGATTATTACACGGCTCTTCAGAGTGCTGCAGAAAGTTCCATTCACATGAATGGGCCTTCCTAACGTTCGGGCCTCTGTTAAATCTATATAAATCACCGGCAAAGTATATAATCACCGCTGTCAATGGCAACGGGTTGATTAACGTCTTTCATATCCCTCCGCAAGAATTCCGTTCGCTTATTGCAATGGAATTTCATTGAAAGGGAAAGCTAGTAAGACGTTGCCATGCAACACCTGAAACTGTCAAGTTCTATCTGTGTGGCAAACTATTTATTTTGTCAGCGGAAGACACGAAACGGTAGCAAAATCATTTTTAAAGATTCGTTGTGTTAGGTTTCTTTTCTCGTTTTGGCAAGTAGCCGTGTAATAAGCGGGATAATGTATTGTCTGCCGGTAATTATCAGAAAATAAGTCCCTTCAGGTCAAAGCAAAACCTGTTCTGTTCTCCCTGTCGGGACTTATTTTCTGATAATTACCGGCGGACAATACATTATCCCTTACTTACAGTAATACACTATTTGTATTTCATTTCTAAAATCTGCTGCCGGTCGGGAGATACCACAATGAAACACCTGGGCCTATTTTAACTTTTTCAACCCGGTCAGACTTAGATGGGATTAGAGATAGACTTGCAAAAGCTAGGCTAAGCTGAGCACACATTCAAAATATTTCCCACAGCCCCACCTAACTTGGGCATACACAAACACACACACGCATTCACGCACAAACGCACACACACACACACACACACACACACACACGTACACACACACACGTACGCACGCACACACACAATTGTAAATTATCATATGTGTGCAAATTTTTTATTGAGGACAAGACATATTCCAGACATCTGTCCTTGCACTAACCCAACATGTAGTGTGATGCATCCCCTTTGGATTTTCACAGAGAGGTTTATAAGTGACTTCACTCTTCAAAGGAAGGAAGTGGCGTTTAACAGAGTGCAGGGCCCCATTCTAAAGGCTCTCGATTCCATCGGAGGGAGTAAGTAAATCATGAGAGCCGTCATGGAGCGTTAGAGCTCCTGTTTATCACACACCTTCCGCCAATTTGTCATGGGAATGTTTCGTTAATTGCCATGGAAACCCTCTTGGACATGGAGATCCAATTAGCAAACTCCAAATAGGGTCCTCCGTTTGTAAGTTGATGAAGTGGACAGGGCTACTGCAGATTAAAACAGCCTCTGATATCCCGTTCTGGAGCAGCCAACTTCCACTAACTGGAAATTGGTCCCATGGCTGTTTTTGACTCTTGCACAGTGTGTCATAAAACAGAATAGTCTGTCCAAAGTCTTGATGCGTAATTAACAGAAAGTAATTAACTCCAACAAAACAAAACCACAGCCCAACTGTAATCTCACAGGAATATTACATAGTAGTCGACTAACCCAGACGGAACTACATTTTTAAAAATAGCAGGATCTTCTAGGTAATTCACAAATGAACAACAAAGTTTGATTCCATTTCTTCTTTTGAACAATAATTGAAATTTCTGGGTGTTTTCAAATCTTGCTCTTTCTTTATTTGTTGCTATATACTGTGCAATATATTTTACTCACCTGGATCACCTGAGAGAATAGTACTTTCACATTGGACCTCTGTGGAGCACTGAAAAACCTTGGGTCCTTTGTCTCACAATCATAAGGGTAAAAAACAATATAAAAGGGGTGAAATCTTTCTCTCACTAATGTCCTATATATGATAAAGTGCCTATGTGGCTTATCTTAAATGGGCAAGACTACAGGAACATAGTGCAATAAGAAACAACAGAACATCTACTACAGTATAAGCACTTTACAAATGCAAAACACAGTGTTTCCAGATACATGGAGATTATAAATACTATACTTCGAAAGAGGGAATTGTTTTGGATACACATTGAACACATTGGCCCCTGGAGGCCTGAATGAAGAATTTGATATCAGACCTTTTTTTGTGTTAGAGGGCTTTGCTTGGATATGTGTAGCCTACTCACCTTATAATATGTGGTCCTCTCGTTCTAAAAACTATATAAGTAGAGATGTCGTTTTAATCCCCTAAAGGTTGATGTCATAGAGTAAGCCTACAAACTAATAAATGTCTGATCGTGAAAAGTTGCTGATTCCTCAGTTTATGTTTGTAAGCCAAGTAATTCAAGTAGTCAGTGTTTTAGCCAGTAGGTTAGATAGTGCCTACTGGCTTTGACAGCTAGCATGCTAGTTACTTTTCTCTTATTCTGATTTAAATGCTTGCAAACATGACTGTCAAACCACAACAAATGCCCGATTGTGAATGTGTAAAAAAAAACAATGTCACACAATGTTGCATAAATTGGTTACTATTAGCCTGATGTAGGCCTACTCATTTCTATTGAGAATCTGAGTCTGATACTGCACGGTGCCGATACGGTGGTAAAACTGGTCACGTTTGATTAGCTAGCATGAAAACATATCCCAGAGAACGGACGAACTCAGTACACATGTGTTGTTAACCCCTAGGTTCAATTTGCGCCAGAATTGTCCTTTAAGAGATTAGGTTAGACTTTGCAATGGTTAATGACTATGATATGAAATGATGTTCACCTTTACATCTGATATGGTTAAATAACTGATCGGTTAGGTTTAACTAGGCTATGTTAGATCATATGTGTTTTTACAGACTAACTACCCATGGTTAAACATAATAAATGCTGAAATCAAAGAGCCTGAAATCAGTTGTGTTGTGAATAAACTCTAAAGTATATTTACACAATCTCATTTTCACAGACTTCCTCCCCTTCATGAAGTTATCTTGCTGGTGTAACACAATGACTCGGTGTACATGACATAATTCCATGTTAAACCTTGCTTAAAGGTGCTCTAAGCGATGCTGAGTAACGTCACTTCTGTTGACTTTCAAACAAAACAGAGAGTTAGCTAACTACTTCCTTAGAGCACCTTTAAACAACAGGTATTATGAAAGACAGCGCTTGCATACGTCAAAAGAATGTCCAGTCAAACACCACCCAGACACTGGGCTCTTAGCCTGGTCTCTGGACTTGTTCATCATCTTTAGCCTGTCGTGACTACTCTGTTTATCTGTAGTTTACCGATGCCCATGTTTCAGTTTGTTTGAGGGGCTTTTCTTTACACAGGAAATTCTCCATTAGACTAGACTGGCTAATCAAGAATGTTGAGGGAAATAGGAAACTGCAAGTGCAAAACATTCAGACCCTCCCTCGCTCCGATTCAGAGCAGAGCAAGAGAAATGCTCATGACCTGCTTGTATTCTACTCTCACCCCCAAATACACGACAAAACACTCCTGACTGAGAGAGAGATAGGAGAGCTTGTCATGCTGTATTGTGGTGTGTGTTATGGTTGTGTTTTTGTATGAAATGAATGAAATGGAATATGGCTATTTTAGGAGTGTACAAAGGCTGTGCTTTTGAAACAAAACAAAACAAAACAAAAAAAACATAATTGAATGATTAAATTACATGGCCAATGCATGCCCACTTCCCACTTATCAGGACTGGGTTTAAGTGGGCACCAAACCCAAGTTGAGATATCCTATCCACTGTGGAACCACATACCACTCTGCATTCTTCTGAGCTCTCAAATGGGTCATACCCCCTGGAGTTGCTGAAAAGATTTTCCATTGACACATTCTCATGAAGCAGCCCCATTTTTTGTTAAACTAAACCGTATAGTGTTAGGAAGCTAAATGCTTTACCATAACAGACATGAAGAGTGTGTTACTAATGCACTGTTCTTTGGTGATGTTTGGTTGTTTATTGACTGGCTGGCTTTCCCATAGCAGTCAGTTCCATGAGGGGAAAGACATGGAAACCTGACCTTCAGGACTTCATTTGAATAAATCTACCATGTAATTGCCATTCAGTACAGAGTCTATAACGTAATTATTGATGCATGACAAGTCACGGCTCAAACAATGCCCTTTTTCTTTCCTTGCAAGTCAATTTGGAGCTGTGCTTCTTGGGAAAATGTCTACATTGTGTCTTAAGGAGCCTTTTCATGAATGTGCTTAAGCAGGAGATGCACTCTGTTGGATGGTTTGACTCTAACTGAGGACAGGAGCTTCTTTTTCTCTCAAATGGCGTTTTGAGGTCCAGGTGATATTCCATGTGCTAGTATTATGCCACTGTCTGATTAGTTTATGTTAATCTGCACAATACCTTTATTCTATATTTGAGATCGCATTATTATGGCATACACTGATAAAATGTCCTTTTACCATATTACCACACACACACACACACACACACACACACACACACACACACACACACACAATCCCCTATCATGTTTATGTATGCATTATGCAGCAGCAACAGGGGCCGTTAAATGCTGTTCTAGCCGTGTTTATTATCGGAGAGGGTTCAGGAGGGCGAGGATTAGGAGGAGGAAGACCAAAGGGGGAGGTTGGTGCTTTCTGGCTGGATTCCCATGCGGCCCCTGGCATGCTTTGTTCCCCTGGGGCCCTGGCGTGGCCCCGGGCTGTGGAGCTTGTGAGCGTGCCCTACAGAGAGAGAGCGAGCGCAGGCACGATGAGATTATGCACCGCAAGGGCCCAGACTGCAGGGCCGCTGGCGTGCCACTGTTATCAGGTCGTGGGGAAATCACACTCATTACCCTGTGAGTGGAACCACATGCTAGCCTGGTTGTATTCTCTATGTTTTCTATTTTTTATTTTAGAATTATCCATGGATAAGACCTGAGTTCATATGATGCACTGCTGGTGCTGACCAAACTACATGTCTACATGAGGGAAGGCAGGAGGTTGTGTGTGTGTGTGTGTGTGTGTTGAGGGAAGTGTTCTCGAGATTATATTTGCACGGGCTCTAGATAACTGCTGAAAATGCATTCATATGGTGTCCCCTCTGAGGCTTTTTACAATGGTATGAAATACTTTTTGAGCACACCTGACCCTTGTCTAATGAAACCAATTATGAAAATGCACTTGTGTTTTCCTGTGTGAGTTATTAAAGTAAAATGTAGTGAAGCAATTAATGAAACAAGTAATACTGTGTGTGGCGTGTGGGTGTGCCTATGTGTGTGTGCGTGCGTGCATACAGTACATGTGTGTGTGTTCCTGTGTGTGTGCGTGGATGCATGTATGTGTGTGTTCCTGTGTGTGTGTGTACATGCATACATGTGTGTGTGTGTGTTCCTGTGTGTGTGTGTGTGAGTGTGTGTGTGTGTGTGTGTGCATGCATGTATGTCTGTGTTCCTGTGTGTGTGTGTATGTGTCTGTGTGTGTGCCTGCATGTGTGTGTGTGTGTGTGTGTGTGTGCATGCGTGTGTGTGTTCCTGTTTGTGTGAGTGTGTGTGTCTGTGTGTCCACATATGTGGTTACTTCATTCATTACAGTCAGAGGTGCCTGTCCATCACATTGAGATCATCTGTGGAAAAACCAACCCTGCTAATTCACTTCTTGACAAGCTAATACGTTCAAACAACCTTTAATTCAAGAGACGTTGGGCTTGTTATTTTTATCTGCTGTCAATCTGTTGGTTGAACACATCACTATTGCTCAGGAAATTCCTTTTTGTTGGTCTAGACATGAGGTTTAAAGGTGTAAATTGTATCAATATTTCTGTATGGTACTACTTTTCCACTGGATTTGAATGTAGAAGTTAATTTAATGTGTAATGGTTCACAGATGAGGCATGTTGGAGAGTCAAGCCTCTCATAAACAACTTGTCCCATGCCACTTGTGGCAGGCCAAAGACAGGAACAAGAATAGAACATTTATTTGAAATTATACATGCGAACTCAATGAGTTATGTGAAATCTGAAGTGCTTTTGTAGAACATGGTAAGGTCAGTGTTGTTTAAATTTTGCTTTAGGGTTAGGTTCAAACCTTGCACTGGGTCCCTCCAAGCTGGCCATATAAGCCAATGAATCATATACACCATGTATTGTAGTAAAAATGATTTCATACAAATGATTGTCTACTGTTGGTGTGTCTGCCATTGTAAGTCCATGTATGATGTACACATCTTGCTCTTCTGGTGCCTTCCATACCAGTGCCACTATGATGTATACCACCTTTATGTGACTTTAGATACACAAAAGCATAATTACGAATTCAAAAATCCACAATTCAAGCCACCATAACCGAATATTTTAGCATATTGTTATAGCATTTGCACTACCACCATGACACACACTCTCATAGAGCACCTTACCATGCATACTGAATCACAGGGTTAATCCCTGCCCTGTCACAGTAAGCGTCTCATAATACATCCTTTAGTACATTCATGTGGATTTTTTTAATTTCGTATCTTTTATTGTCCATATTATTCATGTGGATTTGTTATTTTGTTTATGTTGTACAGTATGTGTATGTTGTGTGTGATGTCTTTAAGCTACTGGGACCTTGAATTTCCCCATAGGGATCAATAAGCTATTTATCTATCTATTTAGCATTATGAAAGCATATAATTAGCATAATCTATTAACATTTCAGAACATGGAGCCCCAAATAGCTCATTGAGGACAAATGAAGATCTGATGGTCACCATAGAAATGTCTCCTCCCTTAAGAGTGAAATATGAGAAGGAAGTTCCACTGGTTTCAGAGCAATGTGGCTATCATTAGTGTCTGTCTGAGAGCCCTCATGCCAACAGCCGTGTTTTGTTTGGGGATCAGGGGTAACAGTAGCGGCAGGCCTGCTCAGTTGTTTGATGAGCCCTCATGGTACAAGACATCTGTCAACCATGACAAATATTTACCTCTGTGGCTCCACTGAAGCAGTGTCTGTGAGCTGGCCCCTTGTGAAAACATTCCTCCTCTCCAGAGTATATGATTCAAAACAAATAAATGAAATAAATGAATAATTTATGTATGGACTTTTTTTATGGAATTTTATGTATGGACTTTTTTTTTCTTCTTCTACTTCTTGATATTCCAGAGGTTGAAAAGCGAGTCGATGACAATCTAACAAGATGTTATCGAGGGCAAACGCGGGCCAGCCTTGACTGAAGCTGACGCTGCTATTGTTCGTTTATTAGCAGCTCGCTAGTGCGAGACCCTGGGTGTGGCCGCGTGTAGGCCGTGGGCTCACTCTCCAGCTCCAGCATTTCCTCCCAGTGAGTGAATGTGTCATGAGGGCAAGGAAAGGGCTGGGGGCCGGGGGTCGTTTGCTTTGGTCTGGCGCCAGTATAATGCAAACTGGGGTGGGAGTGAGTGGGGTGGGGGGGCAGGTGAGCATAACGAAAGAGAAACACGAGGATGAAGGAAAGAAGAGAGATGATCAGAAAGAGAGGAGCTGAGGGGGGAGAGAACTTTGAGTCCCTGAATGGATTCATTACCTCAGCAGCAGTCAAGGATCACCGCAGGGATGGTCTCAGCATCACTTTGTGCTCGCGCAGAGAGACCTGTGAGCTTGCATCCATCATCATAATAGCTTATCGACACCCACAATCTGAGTGAATTATGGCAGGCTATTTCAGAGTCAAGCAGAGTCTGAGCTGCAATAACAGTTTGTCAAAACGAACATGACAACTTAATAAAGCAAAACTACAGGGCCAGTGTGAAAGTCCCTAGGCTTGCCCATGACACCGTGAGTGACCGGAGCAGGGACTAGCTGGGGGGTGTGGACTAAATAAGGGGCCGAGGCAGGTTGTTGTTAATGGAGTGGAAAACAGGTATAATACAGGTACAATACTGCACGCAAAGGTCAGCTGGGTATGACGTGCACAGTCATCAGACCATAATTAAAATAACACAAACAAAAGAGGAACCTCATAAATGCACTCTGTGAGCTTGACATTGCCTATTAAACGGACGATTTAATTTTTCCCTTGTAGTATCATACCTACACTTGCATACTGCATGAATTTTGATGGACTGTGTAGAAAGTGTTATGATGGAAGAACAAGATTTAATCCACAGGTTTTGACACTGTTCCTCTGGCAGCAGGAGACTTAATAACTGGTAATTTTTCATGCTGGACAGGCCAGAGCTGGATTAGCGATTAAGATTTCAGTGGTCAGTGAGAAGCTTCTCGGAGGGATTACAGACCATAACAGATAGCTCAGACATTTAAGTTCCTGGCACAGGACAGCCACAGGAATGTTCTCAGGCAAACAAATCAACAGAGAAGAAAAGCTGCTGCTTGAAACGCGCCTGGACTGCCTGTGATCTGTCAAGTGCCACACCCAGACAAAACAACAAGCTCCTGGAGCAAATCCACCTGCCGCTCTGCTTTGACAATTAAAAAAAATATATGAAAATATATCCAATGACCTGGTTAGCTCTAATCAGATATGCCCTTCCTCAACAACTGGTACTAAAGTAATCTATGTGGCAGAGAGCCAGAATCGAAAGAATGAACGTAATGTTCAAGATTTGGAGATGGGGACTGTTACAGGAGTCGGTCAGTAAACACCTAATTCTTATTCCAGCAGTGTTCTCGATGGAAAGATAACCAGCTGGTGTCCTTCGCGCTTGTTTGTTGTGTTGCTACTGCAAAGGCTTTTTTTATTTGTTTTTTCGCGATGTGACTGCACAAACAATGGTCTCCTTGGTAAACACTTTAGGCTGCATGAGTAATGCATGTGTAATGCTTTACCCCAACAGGCACACATTCACAGGTATTTTGACATGCACGTTCTCCAGAGGGATCCTACGTGTGTGTGTGTGGGGGGGGGTCTGACCTTGACTCGTGAAACGGCAGTGTGTTTACACCACATGCAAGCACTCACCACGCCGCCACAGACATTACCTCTCACACTCCCCTGCAGTCCCATCTGACAGACCAAGAGAGAGAAAGAGAGAGAGGAGAAGGAATGGAAAAGAGAGAGAGAGAAAGACAGGAGGAAAGGAAAAGAGGGAGAGAGAGAGAGAGACAGGAAGAAAGGAACAGAGAGAGAGGGGGAGAGAGAGAGCAACATTCATTTTCCATGCTGCTGTCTGCACCGGAGCCCATCAGAGTCTGACATCAGAATCTGTCAAAGCCGCCGACTTGCACCTCCACCCATCTTACTCTCACTCTCTCCCCCCCCCTCCCCCCCTCTCCCACCTCTCCCACCTCTCCCCAAATCCCTCCCGTCACCTCCGATGACTGCTATTAATGAGCTGAGATGCAGACGGGCCCCTCAGATAGAACAGTGCGTAAACAGCATAAAGAGGGTGCAAAGAAAGTGTCTTTATTTAGCCGACACAGAGCTTCCTTTGAGCGGCCGAGCCGAGTCATGAGTGAGCTAACTGATTGACCAAAGAAAACTTTCCAGCCCTTTTTCGCCTCGGGCTCGTTTGGTTCGGCGCCGGCAGCGGGCATGGTGTACCAGCGGGAGGCATGCCCGCGCCCCTCCCCTCCGGTCACGGTGTGCCTGCCTGCACAGAGCCCGTCCAGAGAGGTGGGGTCGACTAGGTGCCACCCAGACCCCCCTTTACCCCTAAGTTTGAGCTGAAGTTCTTCAGGTCAGAACTATGAAACGAGCTCGCCAGACCCAATTACACTGCAATTATGGAGTAATTCCACTACCACTCCAGCCAGATTGTCCATAATGCTCGTACTTATGGGCATTGTAAGAGGCATGGGTTATAAATAGTAGTCTCTGTGGAGAGCCAAGCATCTTGTAAGGGAGCAAGTGAGGTAGCTCTGCCAGGTGACTGGCTGGGTGACTGGGTGACTGAAGTGGGTGGTGGCACAGGCCCGGGACCCAGCGGCACTGATCTGCTGCACAGAAAGGCATCTGTGCTGAAACTGTATCCACTATACGGGTCAGACTGCCACTGCCACAAACTGCCACAATCACGTGTTGTGTGTGTGAAAGAGAGAGAGAGAGAGAGAGTGTGTGTGGTTGTGTGCCCTTTCTAACTGCCCAATAGAGATTAGCTCTCTCTCCTTTGCTATGGTGGTCCTTTAATCTCTCTTTCTTTCTGTGTGTTTGAGTGACACACACACACACACACACACACATACACTTTAATGGTTTATGTTACCCTTCGTCAGACTCCATCCTCCATGTGTGTTTTAAACCTCTATTCACGCTCTCTCTGCCATGTGTGTGTTTCAAACCTGTATCTGTGCATTCCTCTTCTATTACTCACTGTTATGTGTGTAAACACATATGATACAATACTGAGCTGGGATTTCCTGTCTTAGCACAGGATAGCAAACAGTCCTTTTAACATGGCTATTCAGAGATTATCACATCCAACATCACCACTGAAAAATTGTTCCATCACTAACAAGTGAATGGACCCCTAACACCAATGAAAAGGCCAGTGTTCTCATGATCTTAGATAAAACAGACAAGCTGGGGTTTCTAAATATGTAGGCCTATGTAAAAAATAAATGAAAGTATTTGCTATGATAATTATTATGCATTGCGCTATAACCGTGATGTATTTCCTGGTTGGTTGATAATGATATAATAATGATATAGATTATCTGAATATTTCTAGACATTATCCTATAATGCTGAATTTTTATGTCCTTATGTCCCTTTTCAACACATTAGAGATGACTCTTTTTTGATCTTGATACATACACTACCGGCCAAAAGTTTTGAAACACTTAGTTAGTATGTAGTAAGCAAAAACTTCCCGTACAACATGTATTGGAATTCCTTCGGGACTGTACACACCGCCGCCGACTTGAGCTTCCAAAGATTCAGGAAGTCATTCATTTTCAATGGAAGCAGCAAAAAAGAAGCGGCAATTCAGTTGACGTCGCGTTTTGGGCGTCTTGAGCGACTTGAACGTCAAGCAAAAAGTTGAAAGTAAGTCAACTTTATGGTAATGAGCTATGATGCGTTTCAGCGACCAACGACCAGCAACCAATCTGAATAGACGGCCTTTAAATAAAGTAGTAAGCTAGAACATGATCGAACGTAGAATCCTGTCACGTCAGAGCGGCCAGAGCGGCCAAAGCGGCCAAAGCTTCCCTGTATTTTTTTGACAAGCGTCCTTGACAGGGCGACCCGAGCTTCTTTGGAAGCTCAAGTCGGCGGCATTGTGTATGTACAGTTAAGGTTGAAGGTTGAGGCTTGGTTGAGGGTTAAGTCTTCAATTTTAAGTTTTGCTCTACAATGTAACAATAGTAAAAAAAATAAAGCCATAAAAGAGTAGGTGTTTCAAAACTTTTGACTGGTAGGGTACCTTCTTCCCCTCCTCAGTGGCCTGGAGAGGAGCCGTAATGGCGTCTGAGCGCTCTTATCGCAGCCTGAGGAGGAGCCGTAATGGCGTCCGCGCATGTGCGCTGAGGCCCAGCTGCTGGGCCGGGGCTCCAAACACTCTTATCTCAGCCTGTGCTGAGCTTGATTAGCGGGATGTCAAAGCCACGCAACTACGGCCCCGAGTCCCTTTCCACGGTCCCCTCTGGTGGCTTAACTGTCCCATGTTTGCCTATAGCATGTTATAGGCAACTGTGCAACTGTCCCATGTTTTTTCTTTGTTTTACAGGTAAGCACAGTTGCCTATAGCATTGATGATGATGATGACGTGTTTTTGTGCTAAGCAGATATGCATTTAAAGATTTTTGAGTTATATCCATGTAATGAATTTGAGAACAAGATCAAGATCTATGTGCATTCCACATCTGAATTGTTGACAAAATTACACCCCCCCCCCCCCCCCCCCCCCAACCCCCCCTTTTGGCTTTCAGACTTTACCTCAATATGGGTGGCAAATGCCTTTCAGCCTTTGAAATTACACTTTAATGCGCTTAGTTAATGAACTAGGCTGCAATGACTTTTTGAAGCACTAATGAGCACTAATATCTAATTAAGTCAAGGCATACAGCCTGAAAATGGGCTTTTCAGAATACTACTTACAGTACTGATGATCAAAATGCTCATGATTAAAGTCATACTTTATACATATATTTGTTTATGGCTGCTAATAAAATGCAGTAATGCAGACAGAATTGAACTTCTTTTTTAATCTGCATTAGTGTTTTGTCAATGTAAGTTATGCAGATGGTGTGGTGTTATGCCCCAGGTGATTCCAGCATGTGGCGAAGAAATTGGAATGGAATAGAAAGTGGCTCTGTGGTAAATGGCACATGGCACGAGTCTGCATATGGAGTTCCTTCTGCATTATTTGGGCTTTAGGGGAGCTTATGTGTCAACTTTATCGTAACTGCCAGTTACGAGCCGAGCTGTCTTATCACATGCCCTGCAGCTGCCAATAAATCCCTTCCATTTTGGTTCCTCATTTCGTTTTGTTAGCACTTTCCCTTCTCTGCCCCAAGGCTACTGGTCCAAATAGACTTCCCAACTAAAGTAATGATAACTAATTAACTAATAACTAATTAGATCCTAATTTGTGAACCTCAATGAATGAAAACAGCATGCGGTAGTTATGCAGAGGGAGGAGAGACCAGCAGTATTGACCATAATACAACTGAAAACAAGCCTGTTTTAGAAGAAGTCCTTGGAATGATACATAGAAATAGTGATGCATACCGAAAGGAACATCTTTTTGAACAAATGAACAGTAATCTAATTCATGCGATCAAAACTGTATGTGATATGATATCCATCACAAATGGATATTCTCTGATATGTTGTTTATTTTATTTTATTTATTTATGTTTTAGTTTTTTTGCGGTTGCTAACCTGTTGGTCCTGGACTGTGCCAAGTCCCGGACTTGACCTCCCACATTTGTTTTGTTTGAGTGCCCTTTTATGGCCTGCATTTATGCAGCTGTAATTATCTTTGCCCTTAGCCTATCGCTGGCCCATCAAAACAACATCAGACTCAGTCTAATTGTGGTGCAAAGGGCCTTCATCATCACTGTTGTTAGTTATCCTACTCTCTCTCTCTCTCTCTCTCTCTCTCTCTCTCTCTCTCTCTCTCTCTCTCTCACAGGATTTACACACACAACCCATAACTACTCTGTGTGCTTGTCAGGAAACAGCACATCAAGGATTGTTCCTGTCCGGCATTCCTTTCTCAGGGACATGAAACAGACCATTCCAATCTATGTAAACATTGCACGTTTGTTGAATCATCATACGTTTTGCGTACTACAGTGCATCTATCTACATGCAGTGGTGATGGTGTTTATATCCGTTTTTTTTATCTCTATTCACTTATTCACACTATCATAATTTACTTCTTTATTACCCTTATCTCTGACCGACGTGAGTATCTTCATTTACCATAAGTGGATGGACTCTGAAATGCTGAGAGGCAGGCTAAATGTATATGCTGTGATTACGATAACTGATGTCCTTGTACCTTAGCAGAGTGTGGAGACATCAGACACACACATAAGGAAGACAGTGATGATGAATAACTGTCTGATAGCCTCAGGATGATGCCCCATGGCCCATTACCCCAGCCTCCTTTGGGAGCACTTTGTCTCTGTCAGCGAGAGTGGTTTTAAACTGAGGAAATGGAACTGATCTCAGATCGGCCGTTTTCCCATCTCTGCAGCCACAGCATGGGGTGAGACTGTGAGGTCTGACTCAGCAAGCATCCAATTCGACTCATTTGCTGGAAGGACGCAGTTTGTGTTCGAGAAAACACATGAACAGGGGAAGAAATAAGTGTGTGTGTGTGAATGTGTATGAGGACAGAGAGATAGAGAGAGAGACAGAGAGAGAGAGAGAGAGAGAGAGAGAGACAGAGAGAGAGAGCAAAGGCAGGCCAAAGAGACCAAAAAGCACCATGGGAAAGGTCTATAGAGCTAAGACTGGGGTGAACCTGGAAAGATAACATGCTGTAACAGGTTAAGATTCAGGGAGTAACCAATGAGGTCATACAGTGAGATGAGACAGGCCCCTAAAGAGACCCCTGACACACATGTGTGTGTGTGTGTGTGCGCACGTGTGTGTACTGTATGTGTGTGTGTGTGTGTGTGTGTGTGCGTATCTAGGCCATGAGTGTTTATGTGCGTGGGTGTGTCGTGTGTTTCAGTCTGGCCAGGAGGAGTGTCTGAGCCACAGCACTCCTGTGTACGGCCGTATGTGATGTCACTGCCTCTACGGTGTGTCCCCACCTTTGCAGCGCTGCCCACGGAGACCTTCCAGGGACCGAGGGGTTGGCGCCAGGCCTGGCATGCCGTTTTAAGCCCGAGAGAGAGGGCCTGATGGCATGGCAGATAACGCCGCGGAGGGTGGAGACACGCAGGAGGTGGAGGGCAGGGATGAGAGGGCAGACATGCTCTGTTGTTTCAACACCCGGTTTGCTGGAGGCCAGGGAGCATGTTGTAGGGGCCAATCTCAGAGTTGCTCCTGGCCCATGCCCCATGATGTTTACCTGCCCAGAAACAGAATCTGGCCCTGCCGGTTCACGCTTGACTGGAGAAGAAGACTGGTGAAAGAGAGAGAGAGAAAGACAAAGAGAGACAGAGAGAGAGATGAAGTGACGAAAGAATTTAAATAGAAAGTTGGGGAGGTTCCAAGGATAGCCAGTTCAAAACCTTTCTAAGAGACTGAGATGGGTTCATGGGTTTTCAACCAGAGGGAACGGATTGAAAGTACGAGGAGATACAGAGAGGGACAGAGAGGGAGAGAGAGAGAATAAAAGAGGGAGAGGGACAGAGAGAGAGAGAGAGAGAATGAAAAAGAGAGACAGAGTCAGAGAGGGAAAGAAAGAGATAGATAGCATCTCCCAACATGCATCACTTAGTTTCACAACATAACTCAAATTTCTACTGGTGGATGAAGGCACCCAGCGAGCACAGACCTGTTTCTTTGATTTCAAAAATAGAACAGCAGTTTCCCTCTCACTGTAACTCCCCTCCCATTGCTACCCTGACCCATGGCTCTGTCTCTGTCTTTCTTCATGTCTCTTTCACTTTCAATGCATGTCTGTTTTTCATTCTTTCTTTTCTGTTCCCTCTGTGAATTCCTGCCTATTCCTGCCTTTATGTTGCAAACCTAAAGATCTCCACTGCTCCCCTCCTCCACCACCACCACCACCAAGACCCATCCGCCACGCCCCAGCGCAGGCGCTACAATACGCCACCTTCTCTGGCTCGCAGGTTAATGGGAGCAGTAATGACTCTGTCATCTGACCTCTTGTCACATTCTCACTTCCCTGATGTCCCCGCAAACCCTCCTCTCCCACCAGGCCTCTTTGCTCCTCCATCGGCCAGGCAAACAGGATGTGACCCGTCGTCTGGTAACCTCCCCCCGCCCCCATGATCGCCCTGTTCCATCTTACGTGACGCACGTACCGTCACCCCAGGGCCAGCTCAAAGCAGGTCTCTGCGGCTCAGACCCTGAAGCGGTTCGGCGGCTAGAATTACCCAGCAGGCATTAGCTTGGAGAGCGCTTTATGGCAGTGAGGTGGTAATTCAATTACATGTTATTGAGCTGCTCATGACCGCTGTATAATTGAGGCCTTATCAGCAGGGCCCTAATGCATATCAGCTCAGTACCACTGACTAGCGCCGTGGTTTTGGGGGTCTCTGACGAAAAACCTCCAGCGGGTTGGTGTCTGGCAATGATTTGGGCAAAGTGATCAGGCTTGACCTCTGTGTCAAGTGCAGCCATTAGCTGAGGCTTCCCACTTGAAGTGCATCTTTAGAATATCAAATTTTTCACATGATACAAAGCAACGTGATTGGGCAAATGTTGCATGCCTTTGTAAAGGTTCATTCAGCACCATCCTTTATGGATAACATTATTACAATACCTTAGATCTAAGCCTTATCAAACATGTATTTGTTCTTGTAAAACAAATTCAGGTGTAGACTAATATTTCTTATTTCTCTTTTGTCAAATAGCAAATTGCTCCTCATTGTCCTTTTTCTGTCATGTTGGTGTCAAAACAAAAATTATTTGTTGAACCGGCAGGGCCAGATTCTGTTTCTGGGCAGGTAAACATCATGGGGCATGGGCCAGGAGCAACTCTGAGATTGGCCCCTACAACATGATCCCTGGCCCCCAGCAAACCGGGTGTTGAAACATTAGAGCATGACTGTCCTCTCATCCCTGCCCTCTAGTCCGGTGTTATCAGCCAAATCCACAAGGGAGGCCCAGAGAGAGAGAGAGAGAGAGACATGATTCTGTGGGTTTTCTCAGAGTGGGGGCTAGGGAGGGAATGCAACATTAACATGCCACTGGAAGTCCAAGCCATAAACCGTTCCAGCTAATCAATATGTTGCCTTTGGAGCACCAAAGGGAGGATTGTCATTTCAGCTGCAGAGCCAAACAACTCTGGAAAAGTCTGACATGTATTTTGTTAATGTAATAGATTGTTGTAATATTTTAGACTTATTACCAGTTTAAACCTGCAGGATACTGTTACTGTTTTTTTTTTGTATTACATAATGGCCCTCCTTTATTCCTTTTGAGTCATCAGGAAAAGTGCTAACATCATATTTAGGCGAGGGAGTTCACCTTGTCTTTGTGTGGTGCTGAAGAGACTGTCTATGTTGTGTTATTTATACTAATGAGCTATGCATGATATATGGTAAGAAGGCAAAAGTGTCAAAATGAATCAAAATAATGTATGCCATATCAATTGACATGCACTTTAGCAAACAAGAGAAACAAAGGCCTGTTATCTTGTATACATATGTAGATGATTTATTCACCTGAATAAACATGGAGCAGAGTATGCCAATTGATGACTAACGCCGTGTTACTGCAAATGAATTCTTTCAGTTTTAAATCAAATTAAAATGTAAGTTTTTCAAGGAGTTCTGCAGCAGTAAAGACCAAATAAATAGGCCAACAGCTAAACATGTGACAGGCCGATTTATCAAGGTCAGTTAGGCTTGATCTTCGAGGCATTAAATTGCATCAATGTCTTAAGGACGCACAGTGCTCTCTCTCTTTCTCTCTCTCTCTCTCTCTCTCTCTCTCCTCTCTTTCTCTTTTTCTTCTTGCCCTTCCTCCAGCTTGGTGAGCAGTGCATGATGGGCAAACTGCCCAGTCCCCTTTTTCGTTTCCTGGCATGATTCTCATTTCCCAGTGCGGCACCAGTCCATCTGATAGATGACAGATTTCGCCCGAGGTTACAAGGGAGCCCGTCCCTTTAAATACCCATTTTCTTAATGACGCCAAATGGCGCAGCAGAATTGAATGGGCTCGCCGGAGCCAAGGGGAAGTTGTTCACGGAGATATGAGAGCAATTGCCGCCGACCCTGTTAGTCGGGCCCCCTTTGCACTTATCAGGCTGCCTCTCTCTCAGCCTCAGTGGCTGAAAAGGTCCGAGGCTTTTGTTTTGTTCCCCCAAGCCATGAAGACGAAGTGCAAAGTCGGGAGGGGTTGTTTACATCTTCATCAGTTCACTATTCATGTGTTTCTATCTCTTTCTCCATCTTGCCAGGCTTGAAAAAGTGATTGTTATTCTCTAACTTTCTCTAGCATTGTGTGCATTTTTCTTACCGTGTCATATTTTTTGAGTGAGACCACACCGGCTTTCTGAGTGCCTGTAGTCAATCGGTTCCATTCTTGGCCATAAAAAGGCCCTAAAGGGTAGCTCTATTACTGTAAAGCCAGACTGATGCCTTGAAACCTGATGCATTTCAAGTCATTTTGCACTTTCCACGCTTCACTTTCAAGTGGAGGATTCCTGGCTCTTGAATTAGCTCCTTTTAAATAGGAGCTGTCTGATGGGGTTTATTTTTAAACCCTGCCATATGAACGAGATGAGAGCAGCATCGAGGTCTTTGAGCAGCCGCACACTTATTGCGTCTGAGACATGGCTTACTTATGTAGGGGTCGGAGTTCACCTGTAATGGGAGGACTCGGAGGAGTCGCTCCAAGTCGTGCTATCGCGGCGGCCGAGTGCTGGAGCAATATGGAGAGTGTCGGTCCGTGCCTCCCCCTCTTGGCGACTCGGCCCGCGCTGGCACCGAGGCTTCCGCAGCCCTCCGAGCTCATCCATCATCTGGACATGCAGACAGGGCCTGTGCCGACGATCCATAGGATTTGTTCACTCTTTCTGACATTCGGACTGGACTGTGTGTGATTTGTGTGTGTGTGTGTGTGTGTGTGTGTCTCTGTATATGTGTGTGTGTGTGTCTCTGTGCGTTTCCACATGATTTGTGTTAGTGTGTGCTAGCGTGTTGTCTATACGTGGGTGTGTCTGTGAATTCACTGCCCGGTATGCATGCATCAGGGAGCACTGGTCAGTTTCAATACAGAGCTGGTTTTGCAATGAGTGGGAGAGGACGACTGCATGTGCGGAGCTGGAGAACCCCTGGAGAAGGCGAGCTGACAAAGTGAAAACAAATATTTGTCCGCCAGATGCGTTTTTTCCATGCTTGGTCAGTGGTCAGGCCCAATGCCTGCCAGGCCACAGATGAGAGAGAAATCAAGAAGCCAACAAAGTGAATGGTGTCTTAGACATGTACACAGCGTGTGTGTGTGTGTGTGTGTGTGTGAGTGTGTGTGTCTGTGAGTGTGTGTGTATGTGTGTGTGTGTGCGCACTTCTGTCCATATGTGTGTACGTGTGTGTGTGTGTGTATGTGTACGTGTGTGTGTGTGTGTGTGTGTGTGCGTGTATGTGATTGAGTGTGTGTGTGTGTGTGTGTGTGTGTGTGTGTGTGTGTATGTGTATGTGCGTGTGTGTGTGTGTGTGTGTATGTGTGCATGTGTGTGTGCGTGTGCGTGTGTGTGTGTGCGTGTATGTGATTGAGAGTGTGTGTGTGTGTGTGTGTGTGTGTGTGTGTGTGTGTGTGTGTGTGTGTGTGTGTGTGTGTGTGTGTGTGTGTGAATAGTCATGTGAGAAAGCAACGTGAAAAGGCTGAGTGAAAAGGCTCAGCTCCAGTTTCCATTGTGGGCACCCACAGCCAGCACCACCCACCAAGAATTAGATTGTGGTGTCCACATCGGCATTATCTGATTACCCCGTGCCTTTGTGAAGAGCCACTTACTTTCATTGAGGCCCAGAAGTCATAAACACATCCTCCTTGCTGAGAGCAAGGAAAGCTGAGGCTCAGCTACCGTAAGACACAAAAGAGGTGCTAAGAGCCAGTGGACGCCTTTGAGGAAAACCGTAACCACAGAAACAGCCCACTTCCAGGGCGAAGCTGAGAGACGATGTGGAGCCCACCGCAAAAGCCGTTTTGAAAAATAGTCTTATGTTTTTGTTTTTTTATAGCCACTGGTCCAACACAGGGTACTGTGTGGGTGTGAGAGACAGCAGACTGGTGGCTACTGTCTCCTCTGGGCTTTAGTAGGCTTTTTGATGGAGAGAGCCAGGGAACGGTCCAGCTCGTGCTTGATAGCCACCATTTCAATCAGCGTGCACATAGCACCTTCAGAACCACTTGTTGAGAACCGAAGAGAGAACATTAATAACAGAGAGAGAGAGAGAGTATCAGGTTTCTTTCGAGGAAAAATAGGGTTGTTTTTTTTTGCTCCTTGTTTTTGTTCCTCGGCAGCTTGAGGGCTGAGGATTGTCTTCCCGTCTTCAATGAAAGAACCTCTTTTGATCCATCGTCATGATGATTAGGTCGATTTTCATTCAAAATACTTTTTTTTTCACAAATATTTTTTTCATTTTAGCAGACTTTCAAAGAAAGAAAACCATGGTTTTATTATATTTATTTTGTCAAGAAAGCACAATATCAACCAGCTGACAAATGTATTTTAAAAAAATGTATTGTATTGCACTTTTATAAAATGTGATATAAACTAACTTGCTTTGTTTATCAGCGAGACATCAGTTCAATCAGTAAAGTACACCTAATTGATTACCTACATTTCTCCTTAGCGGTGGGAGTGGGTGATTTCTGGAGCTGACAGCGAAGCTCTGATATATGAACTGACTCTGGCCAAAGGAAATAGACAAGTGTCTTCAGCGTTCAGAGGTCTGTTATTTGAGCTTTTTGGAGAATGTCCAGCCCTTTCAAGCAGACAGACAATATGGCTACTGTATATTTCTTTTGACATGATGAGATGATTCAGGCCACCCGCTCTACAGCAACAGACACTAACCAAAATGTCTCGCCTATCATTTTGTTCTTTTTGGAAAGGACAGGTCTTTTGTTGGCCCATTCTTGCCTTCTCAAATCAGAATACGTTTTCTCTGTGCCTGCGCTTGTCAGCAATTGTTTGTGGCCAAGTGGTGAAATAAGGAACCATTTAACACTGATTTCTTTTTTTTTTTTACCAGTGTTTCCTTCTGGCAGGACACTGTGTTTTTTCAGGGTTGGCACTTGTGAAATGATTGCAAGGGCCTTTGCTATTTTAGGGCAGTCTTTGTTATCAGTCTCCCCTCTCCGAGTGTCTTGTAATTGACCGGCCTATCTGTAAGGGATCTCGGTGTGGATTCCTCTTCTATCAGTCCCAGTGATCCCACTTCCTCCGCTTGGAAACACAATTTGCTGCGCTTGGAAATCACTGTGTTCGCCACTCATCGCCACCCCCTCCCCTTTCCCGGACTTTCACATGTTTCAGAGAACACCCTTCCTTCTTCCTGCCTGGCTGAGAGGGACCTTGAAGGGGACCCCTACTTCTGACGGAAAACCCATTCCATCACATTACAGACAGCTAATACAATTGTACCTGTCTGTGTGCTTCCCCTTCATGAATCTGCACCCCACATCAAATCAAGTCTAGGGATTTGTCTGTGATGTATAGCTCGTCCCATGAAACGGGACTCGTCTTCTCTGTCATCTGCCTTGCATTACTCATCCAGGACGAGGCAGGCAGTCTGTCTTGTCACTTCGCGCTGACTTTGGGCTGACTTTACCTTGACTCCCCTGACACTACGGCCGTCTGCTGACATTGCCATTTTTCACATTCCTCCCCAAGTGTGCGACACACGGGCTGATCACCGTGGAGATTGGCACTCAGCTCTCACGCACTGCCAGGCTCCACCCACTCCACTTATATAATGCTGCCGATTGCAGTTAATGGGGGTCACACATGCCTTTTCAAAGTCTTATGCTTACGTTAAATATACGTTACGTTAAATGCTCTAGATGTATCTTCTGACTACTTT
Source organism: Alosa sapidissima (assembly GCF_018492685.1). NCBI lineage: Eukaryota > Metazoa > Chordata > Actinopteri > Clupeiformes > Clupeidae > Alosa > Alosa sapidissima. The sequence continues at coordinate 7,784,439 of NC_055964.1, forward strand.
ACTTTTCCCATTAATGAAAAACAAACTTTTTTCCTCCTTACATGACATGACCAAGAGAGTGCTCCGTACCTGGTGGAAAGCAAGTTTTCCTCTTTTCCCTGAAGGCATCTCTCCTGCAGCAGCACCTCTATATGATGATGGTGGCATTACATTCATCATCATCTGTTTCTTGTCACATCCCACATTTCAGGAGCTTACCTCTTTCAGAGCAGGCCAATCTCGCTTTATCCAGCCATCGATCATATCGCTCCAACTTGTGTCAATATTAAAAGGATTCGCCGTGGATCATACACACTCTGGTGCTTTAGCTTCTTTCCCCAACAGCCATCATTAACGTCCAGCAGGTGTTGTCACTCAAGCTGTGCAAATTAGAGTTTCCAGATCCCTGTACTGTGCTGAACCAGGGGGAAATTCCAGGCCTTGTATGCTTGCATGGTTGGAGGAGCTGGGGTGGCATATGTCTGTGGCTGTGTAAACTTGGCAGGTATATCTCGGTCCAGTCTGGGCAGCAGGTAGGGGAGGCCAGATGGCTGTCTCACAGCTGACCAGGCTTTGAGCAGCCGGTGAGGAAACAGCACCTCAGTAATTACAGCAGGAACGTGCTTGTTCTCCACCGGCTCTGGCTGGCAGACGGACAGGAGGGTGTGCAGTGTGGGAGAGACAGAGGAGGTTGTGCCAGAGGGAATGGAACATCAGGGCTGATACCAAAGGGAAGTGGCTTGTGTAGCCAATCACAGGTAGTTTTGTGGTAGGGTTTGAATAGAACTAAAAATTACAGGGGTAGGCGATGCACGTGTACATACATATCTAAAACATATCAGTCTCCCCTCTCCGGTTTCCCGTACATGACACTAAGAAAACTGTAGAAAACCTCCATTGAAAAAAGCTTTTAGTCTATAGGACTAAGCTTAATCCATGAATGGTAAACTAGCCTGTAGTCATACAATCAAATAAACACACTACATTTAGGAACATTAAAAAGACAACTTCATCTAGACTGTCAGGGTCTTAAGCATTAATAATAGCAGGTGGCAATATGTACGTGATTCGTGTGATACACCTCATGCTCATGGCAGCAGTGATAACAACAAGATACCAGGTTTGGGAATGTGAAAATGTCATTCTACTGTCATGAAATATAAATAACTCCTGATTGCATACAACCTTGAGACTAAAGCTTTCTTTGCCTTGGGCGTTGAGCGCTTCGTACATTATCTTTCATTTGTCACATCATTCTAAACGACGAATGATGATCATAAATTAGCCCTCTCATATTTGCCATCACCTCATCATTAATCATAGCTTTAGAGAAGACAGATCCTTTTGTTTTCAATACCCTGCGCTGTCATTAGTGTCCAATTCTCTCGACCACTCACCCACCCACCCACCTGTGCAACATAATGCCATGCGGTTAAACCAAGGCATGTGGGTTTCCAATGGCTTTGAGAAATATGTACAGTACGTCCATCGTGATGTCCGAGGCCTTTATATAGTGGTGGAGGATATCTGAGAGGATGGAGAGTCATTGGGCAGCCACGGAGGTGAAAGCACCCGTCTTGCACACGGGCCAGCTGTCTGTGGGTGTTGAGTGGGGGTGGTGGTGACAATGGTATCCCGATTTGGATTGTGGTCAGTGTTATGTGTTTGTGTCTTCTGAAGAACCAATTATACCATCTCATTCTTTCATTATTTTTTCTTCTTTGTCTTTTTCCCCCTTCATTAATTAAATGATTGATTGATTCATTCATTCATTTATTCAGCCTATTGATTCACTCACCTATTCTCTCTCTCTCTCTCGTAATTGGTTAATTGATTGATTCATTCATTAATTCATTCAGCCTATTGATTCACTCACCTATTCTCTCTCTCTCTCTCTCTCTCTCGTAATTGGTTAATTGATTGATTCATTCATTCATTCATTCAGCCTATTGATTCACTCACCTATTCTCTCTCTCTCTCGTAATTGGTTAATTGATTGATTGATTCATTCATTCATTCAGCCTATTGATTCACTCACCTATTCTCTCTCTCTCTCTCTCGTAATTGGTTAATTGATTGATTGATTCATTCATTCATTCAGCCTATTGATTCACTCACCTATTCTCTCTCTGTCTCTCTCTCTCTCTGAGGCCTACTCAAAGGGATAGGCAGTCTGCAGGCTGTGCATATGTGTTGGACGATGGTATCAGCCCACTGTGGGATGCACTCTGTCTCATGTCAAATATGGTCTCGGTAAGCCTCCTGTCATGCCTTACAGCATTCACCTGCATTTAACCTACAGTACACACACTCTCATACCCACATGCACATGTGAGCCTGCATGTACAAGAATGGGCACGCAATCACACACACACACATCCACACACACACACACACGCACGCACGCACGCACATACACAAACACACAGATATGCAGCAGTCTTTCTGGCTAATGGTTACTGTCAGGTCGTGTTTGAAGTAAGATTATTGCAGGTAAGGATTATCCTTGATAAGAGTCAACATATCACTGTAAACGTGTGTTAGTCAAAAGACATGGGTTCAACATACACAATGTTCATGCCATAGTGTAGCTGTCACTGCATGCTATACTCGACCACAGCGACTAAGAATCATGACGCTGTTTCAGATTCTTTTTTGTTTGTTTCATAGCAGTAGCTTCCCTCCTGGTAGGGGACATTTGCCGCCTTGCTCTGGAGAACCAATGGAACGGCCTTGTACAGCCGCAGACCCTAGAACCGATCTAGCGCTGATCACAGACAGAACCAGTTCTGATCCATTCCAGAACTTTCCCAAAATTGGCTCAGTATTTGGGCCAGCTGTGTGAGCTTATCCCTTTTGGCTATTACACAACGGCTAAACAAACAGCGTGCCAGTGACTCTCACCGAAATTATCAGCCATGGCAGAGATACAGGCTGTTTTCACTGGAGAAGACAATGGGAACAGGGTGGAAGTGGATGTGGGGTTGGAGTTTTTTTGACTGGATATGGCCATTGTGCACACGGACGTAGGGTGATTTATGGCACAGGCCCGCCCACGTGGTGCCACGGCCAATGATATTGTGTGGGAAATCACTTCCAGCCAATCCGAGGCTTCTATATCATTGTGTTCTCTCTGTAAAAAGTCCCCATTCCTCTTGGGACTCGAAGGTATGTTTTCAAAGAGGAGGAAATGAGCGTTTTATTTATTAAATCCTATACATTTATTTATAATGCCCTCTCTTTACTGATTTATTTTAGGCTTTTGGCAGTGCTGCCTATGTGCATTGTTTGCTAGAACATAAAAGATATGTATGTAAAGAACTCCACTGTAGCATTCCTTGCTGTTTTCTCAGGCCCTGGCTCTGTCGTCAAGGCCCCCACCAGCCCGTGTTGGGGTCCCAAGGGCACAGCTTCCCTTCACAGCAAACCGCAAAGATCTCTCCCTCTCATTTAGTCTCTCTCTCTCTCTCTCTCTCTCTCTCTCTCTCTCTCTCTCTCTCTCTCTCAGTGCACCATCAAAACCAAACTCAAAGCTTGGCAATTAACCTCTAAAGCAACTATCATTTGTCACAACTGCGCAGCTTCTTATCAAAGGCTGACCTGCCTCACAGCATGAAGCTTTAACAGTTCAGTGACATAACTTGAGGCCTTTTCACCTAATTAATTTGCATTCACTTTTCACACTCCACTCCATCTGACCTACCTGTCATAACAGGATGCCACTGATCCTTAGTGATACTACATGCCATTTGTCATAGATTATGTCTAATCTTCAAGTCTGAGCCTATGTGATGGTATGCGCCCTCATCAGCTCAGTGTTGGACACCTGGTCATGGCTATTCTTAAAGGTGCAGTCAGCGATTGTGCAGGAAGTTGTGTTTGTTTATGTTTATATTTCAATTTATTAGCAGAGGCAGACGCAGATTTAGCTCACCCCTCCCTTCGGTATTCCCGGAGAAACACAGGGTTTCATTTTTGTTTGGGGAACCGGCTGCCTCCACTTCGTTTGTTTCCAGTTTTTGGAGCATGGGCTGCCTACAGAGACTGTTTTTTTTAACAATGTACTCACGGAGTGGGCAGCTACCAGGTCATGAGGAGATGACTGCTGAATGTGACGATGGGCATGAAATTGTGTATGGTCGCTGACTGTACCTTTAATATAGTTTTTATCAGATTACCGGTATTCATGATGTAGTTTTTTAATCAGATTCAGCGCAAAATGCAGAAATCCTAAACCATGGTTTTAGACTTTAATTAGAAAATGCAATCTGTGTCCAGTGCTCATGAAAATAAAGAAAAACTGCTGACAGATGTTATAAATCAAGAACAAAAACCAAGGATCCGGGCCAGGATATTTTATTAATGATGTCATAGCGTAATGGTTTTTCAAACTGATGGCCTTGTTGAATGACTTTGAACATTACGTATATACATTACATACCATACATCCAAATGCATCACTGTAAGATGAGGAGGATCAACAATAGAGAAACAATGCTACAGTCTCCGCAGTGTTCTTCATTTTGTACATACTTGTAAATGAAGTCACCAGTTGTCTCCGCTGTCCTTGGATGGAGAGAATATAAAAGTTGGGAGTAGATGAGACGATATCACAGAATGGATTGGCTGTCTCCTATCATTAGTACAATATATGGAAGGACTGCTAGTGAAAGCCTGATGCAATTGCAAGTCATGCTGAACAGTGTTCAGTGCGTCGAGCTTGCTTCATTTCATCAAGCTTGTTTCAAAAGAACACAAACTTGCTTTAAAAGGGAATGAGTAACAGAGACAAAAAAACCCACAGTTGTTAAATATACTACACACAGGAGACCATTTGCAATTTAGTGACCTGTAGGTTACAAGATATGAGAGCTCCGACTAACTTATTCCCCAAACTCAGTGAGAAGCCAGTTAGGCCTTGAGCAGTTTTCTGTTGGAGTGTTCAAAAATATGTAAACACGGGCATAACTTGCCAACACTTTTCTCTACAATCCCCATGGCAGCCAAAAATGGAAAGTCAGACAAAATAGGTCAAGGGTTATTAAAACACAACAAACTTTTTTACTGTCTACTATATTTAGATTTCTGATTTTCTGTTTTGCCTAAATCATATTTGTTTCGGCCAATTTACAATTACTGGTAATGTTTGGTTAAATGTTTTTTAAGTAACAAAAAACAACAACATATTATCACTCATGTTTGAGTTTAAATTATTTTGAGTCATAGAACTTATTATTAATAATAGGACCATCTGGAAATAAATACATAAATGTCAGGTATGTGCAATTTTCGTTAATTTCTTAAAAATCTTCTTATGACCATGCTTGAAGCTGTGGAACTTGACTTCATTAAGTTGTCTTTAAATGTTGAAGTCTGAGGTTGCATGCCATCCACAACAGTTTGATCACTTGTTCAGCATGAGAACCCAAACACCATTGAGAGTATTTGCTTCCTTTCTGTAATGAACGAGTCTGGACTTGAAAAATCAAAAACATGAGATTAGACACTACTACCATTATACTCCAACACTGGTCAGCTAACGGAGGAGCCAAAAGACACATGACTGAGTAAGCAGTTAAATGCTCAATGGCATAATAAAAATAATACCGAACTCTGCCAAATCTCTCTCTCTCTCACCCACCTGCTAAGTGTCACTGCTTTGTGTATAAATCTATCATAGGTTAATTAGTGCTCATTGTGTTGTAATAGCCATTTCCTAACCGCAAACCACAGCTGATCCCTGTTGACAGCATGAAAGGCAGGATGGCACACAAGTCAAATAATAAAGGTGATAATTGCTTTACTGGGAGAGAATGCAAAAGCTATTTGGCTATTTAGGAAACTATTAAATGCAACCCTATATATTTAAACAAGCATGTTAACATCACATCACTCACCATCGCCTAAGTTATATCAGAGTTGTTTTCAGTGTTTATTTCTCTCTCTCTCTGTGCATGTGTGTGTGTGTGTGCGTGATTGTGTCTATCTGGTTTGTGTGTGCGTGTGTGTGACTTTGTGTGTGTGAATCCACATTACGTAATCGCCTTAGTCTAGTCAGTGCCATTCCCACTGGGGGAAATATTTTGCTGCCGTTGCTCCCTGACTATGTCCCATCCCCACGGGACGTTTTGCTTCCCCCATAATTATTTTGATAATTACCAGCCAATTAGATGTCCTGTACCAGGTCTGGAAATGGCTGCCAGATATTTTGCAGCATTTTAGGAATCTACCCAAAAATTGACTATGAGGGCATAGTGTCTTTGAAACAGCCAGGAACAGGACAGCCTGTTTCTCCAACAACATCACGGACCAATTCCGTGTGAGCAAGGCCAGATGGCTGGACAAGCCTCCGCCTGATGTTTACCTGCTGTGATAAAGGGTATTCATTGAAAACCTCAGGTGTGCCCCAAGCAGCTCGGAGTGGAGCCCGGCCTCCATTTTGGCTCTGATGTGTTCTCTCTGCGTGTGCCAGCCACCTGGGCAGTTTCTTGGAGTCTGATGGAGCTTTCCTCATTCCTATGAGTCACCAGCTCAGTAGTGACCACTTCATCAACCGTGAGGTGTGATGATTTCTGTGGAAAGGCTCTCCTAGACATTTCCCATGGGTGTGCAATACCAAGGCCTCCTGTCTACCCGTATGGGGTTATACTGGTCGTGGGGTTGGCGTTTTGTGTGTGTGTGTGTGGGAGTCGGTGCCCGGCTGCGTGCCCACATTCATACCTCATTAATCCATTCCCAGCCGCCCATGCGGGTGCATGATGATAAATGGAGGAGGTCATTTTGAATGGTTGCCGCCGCTCTCTACGAGCCCATTGAGCTGCGATGGTGGTTAATATACCACCAACAACGGGAGGAGAGGAAGATGGAAGGAGGAGGGACGACAAGAAAAAAAGAAAAGAAAAAAAAAAAAAACAGGGCAAAATTGCTTTCATGTGTCGTGTTCTTTCTGGAGAGCCCCCACTGCACAGACACCCCCACTGCTTCCCTTTGCTATCTTACATCAACATGCATACACACACATGAGAGAGAATGAAAGAGAGAGAGAGAGAGAAAGCAAACCTGTCTGTTTTTGCCTCTGTGAGTCATCAAGAGCGCTAACATGCCCGTGCATCGGTATCAGTCCTGCTCCTCTGTGCATGCCACTCTCGCCACTGGCTACTGTTTACCATTTATCATTCCGCGAAAGAGAGACGTTAGCCTGACGCCAATCTGGTGTGAGAGATAATAATGGCTTCTGCAGCACTGGCCATGGAGGCTGGAACCAGAGGGGAATAGGGCCTTACTCGCTGGCGCTCTCTCCTGCCGCTGGATGTCGAAATGCGAGCCCAGCCCACTGAATCACAGATGCACTCAGAGATCGTTTGTCATAAGCTGAGGATACTGCAGGGCTGGCTGCGTCAACCTTCGGTCAGTCGGTTCAGTGTTCTTAGAAAGCACATGTACGTCAGTACCGAGTACGTGACATAGCTGCATGGATCTCAGGAATTGAACATTTAAATGAAGTTAACACTTGGTAATGCGTAGGTCATTAAGTTAACACTTGGTAATGCGTAGGTCATTGCTGTTTTATTCATTGTTTTTTTTTCTATTAGCCTTAAGGTGTAACAATTAAATGGCACATTATCAGTGTCCATGTAATAGCCAGTCCAAAAAGCTTTATATTCTATTAAGAAACATTACCACAGTAGCATTCTATTAAAGGGACACCAGGCAACGTTTTCGTGTTAATTAATCATCTTCGTAAGTCGTTATATGGTTAAATGACTCATTACGGGGCGAATGAAGGCTCTCTCGCTCGCCCCTACTGCCTGTTGGAAGAATATCCCACTTGCAAGTTCGGTGTATCCTACCTGCCGACCTTCAGTCTCACAAAGTCTCAGACATTGCGAGAAGCAGGATCAGTTTACATCCTGCATCCCCAGCACAGAGGCAGGCTAACGAAATGCTAGCGATTGTTGCAAACGTCTGTATAATGGCAGAGCCGGCAAATAAGCAGCGCAAACCCTTGACGGAAGATGCAAAGAAAAGGAAAAGAGCTTCTGACCGAGCGAGGGCTCGCACACGTATCGACATGTACAGACGGTAGGGGGAGCTTCGTAGAGAAAAAGCATCAGGCTTCCTTGGTATCCCTTTAAGCAACACTACCACAGTAGCATTCTATTAAGGAACACTACCACAGTAGCAGTAGAGTAATACACTTCTCTGGCAGTAGTGGCAGGGCAGAAAAATTGGTCAAATTGTGTTTGTGATTGAACACATCCATCGTTGTACCGCATACCGCAGCAAAATGCTTCAAAAACAAAAGCAACATTTTCCAACATGATCTCTTCTCCTGAATCGAAACGAATCATTTCAAAACAAGTCTAGCGGCGTGACCCCAATGCACATGTTGTTTGATCACGCTCCCAGAGGCTGTTTCTCCCTGGAAAGCTGGCGGGCATGACGCCGAGGACCAGGGATGTGGTGAGACCTCCACAACGTGAGTCGTCTTTTGTGCATGATGGACCGTCAGCGGAATCAGGCAGCGCTGATGACGGTCAGATGTTTTACAGGCTCCTCGAGTGCCTTGGTCCGGCACAAGCAGTTTGTGCTCTCCAGCTCGGAGGAGGCACTACATGTTTAACATGGCCGCCGCTCAGGAGGCCTGCTGTGTGTCACTCAGTGAGTGGTTTTGTAATTCAGCTTGCTCTCGCTGTTTCCATGTGAGTAAGTGCTCCAGGGATATTCCTAGAAAGATTCACACGCTCTCTTTTGCTCTGTAGTTGTCCGTAGTCTGTGTGTAAACTGATTGTATGCACATGTGGAGGTCTGTGAGTGAGTGTCTGTGTGTGTGTGTGTGTGTGTGTGTATGCATACTGGTTTGCCATGTATGCGTATGTGTTTGCCTTGAAAGAGTTTGCATGGACTACCTGTTGACAGATGATGTCACCACATGGAACCCACCTGCCAGTGTGGCATGACAGATGGCATTAAATTGTGCGCCCCGGCAACGACAAGGCAGTCTGGGGACAGTGGATGGTGGGTTGTGTGTGGTGTCTGTTCAGCAGATGTCTGTTGCTGTCTGTGATCCAAAAGGATTAGGCACAGACAGTTGGACCATGATATACAGTATGAAGGCAGCCATATCAGACACCTCTATATAGGACTCATCAGTGTCAGTGAACTCACTCATTGTAAGTGGCTTCAGACAAAAGCGTCTGCAAAGTTCCATAAACTTTAACATAAACATAGTCATAATGCATCAGTGAGCTCCTCGAAAGGCAGGCGCAGCTGTACAACTCCACTCACCTGTGGAAGGTTGAGTATTTTAGGCAGTGTCCTCATAGTCACAAGGTATTTATTAAAGATGTATTTATACCAAAGAAAGATTAAATAACAACTCCATCTTATACTGTAATTCAGTGGTATTTTCACTTAAGAATCAAGGTCTCATAATGACCAGTGCGGCTTGGAAGTACACTGCAGTGGCAGTTTGCCTCGATCACACACTAGATAGAAGTGGATGGATCTCGTGAGCTGGACATTACACGTTGTTCTGTTCCAAACTCTCTCAGTGTGGGCATGTGTCAGAGACCACACATAGCACTGGCTGGACCTCAGCAGCGTTGGGTTTCCCAAGCACAATGGCGCCCATAGTCTTAAGAGTTGCCCGTTGTGCCAAAACATGTCTGAGGCCTTCCAAAGGATATTTCACGTGGAAGATGCCCAAGTGTACAAAAGCTTAAGGAGGTTCTTTCAGACTTGAAGTGACGGGAGACGCTTTGCTTTATTCATCGCCGACTGACGCAACATCCTGCCGGCTATTCGTGTCCAATGGGCAAGCATCCCGTGTTTATTAAAGAGGCATGACAATCACATCCATGACCACGACCGCAACCACGGTGTACACTGTCGGTGTGTAAAGTGTTTACTCATGCATTTGTTTGTTTGCTGTTGTTTGTGCGGCTCCACCACATTTAATCATTCCCAGATTGCAGGGGCACACACTGCCGGATGAACAAATTGCACAGACCTGGACCATAGAGACACGCTGCATTATTCCAAGCCTCCAAAATAGCTTCCGTGACTAAATCTGTGATTATGAATCAAGACAGGGAGGCTATTCAAAACCCAAAGGGGATTGTATGACGACCAGCTGTCCATCCAACACTAAAATGTACAACGTACATATTTTTTTTACATATAAGTTGTCTTTATGTGCAATATACTATATTGTATGGAATGTGGCTACTTTCCATACCTTTCATTGCATAGTTTATGTATAGACTATGGGGGTGGTGTGATAGACTTGAGGCAGATGGGTCTGTCTGGACTGTGTTTTCAAACATCTGTCATGTCGGAGCTTATCTTCTTAGAGGCCCAACTCAGAGGCGATAACGAGACATACCACCAATCTCAATAGTTCCCATATGCCCACAAGAGAGAACCACATGGACCCATAAGCTTTTCCAAGCTTCCAAAGTGTTCCCAGAACCTTGGAAGAGTTCTGTGGAGGATGGGAGACCACTGGACAGAAAGGTCTGGCACGACCGAATTGCTGAAAACTCCCGAGAGCCGGTGTTCTAGAGAGAGACCGCTGCAAGGGCTCGACTGACGAGCATGTTCAATGAGTTGTCCTTTGGAAAAGAGTGAGTACAGGCCTGGACTTGCTCTGTACCAAGGAAACCAACCCAGAGTTTTTAAATGATGCTGAACTGATATGGAAAGAGAGGGACTGAGGGGCGCCTTATCGCCCCCACTACTGATCTGCTATCTCTTTCAAGCTCTGACCTTTTTTTCACCAGTGTTACCTGTTTATTGTATTCCCAGCATGTTTAGTTATTTGAGAACAAAAAAAACATAGATATAATCTACTCGGAGTCCTCTGAGTAATGGAATCATCTACTTAAGCAAAGCACACTTGGTATATTCCAGCACGCTAGCCCTAAAGATTGGAAAATATGAGTGCTTATTCATCCCTGTCACGACCTTGAATGAAACTGATAAATACTCTCTCGGCGATGCAAAAACACTGGAGCAGGGAAGGCACCGTGCAGTGGAAAGTTCCCGGGACTTATATTTTTGACTAATGAAGTGGGGAGTGAGAGACGGGTCTCCGATGTGAAGTCGGAGGGAGTCGAGCGGCGTCCGTCCACGACAGGCTTGTTATTTCAGCTACGGCCCACTGTCTTGGCCGCCGCTGCCCCTTTTGTGTTATTCCGCTCGCTAGCTCACCCGCGCCGGTAGCGGCGGCCATGTTAATGCTTTTGACACCACTCCTAATGGCTTATTGGGTTTGCGGGCGGGGATGGTCTCACCAGAGCAGCTCCTCGCTCGCCTCTCGTTTGTCATCGAGGAGAGCCACTGCCAGGTATGCGTTTCCTGCACGCACTCCCGTGCTCAGGTGCCTGGAGCCATGTGGCCGTCTCATTTTAGCTGACGCATAGCGTGCACGCAAGCACACGCAAGCACACGCATGCACACGCATGCAGGCGCACGGCGCACACAACAACATTCATCTTCTGAAATAGAGAGTTTGCTTGGATTTGTTGGGGAACCCCTACAGTGTGCCATATTAGTGAAATGTAAAAACGATTACTGTGTGAAAGAGGCCACACACACACACACACACAAACACACAAACACACACGCACACACACATACACACACACGCGCACACACACACATACATGCAGACACACACACACACACACACACACACACACACACACGCACACACGCACACACACACACAGAAAATACAGTAGTAAAGAAGACTTCCACACAGAGTGCATGTGCATTGCACACAGCACACACATGCCCACACAGCATTTGAAGGTGGCCCAGACAGTTGGCCGGATATTGTCTAACCAACAGCTAAAGCTTTTAACATTTCCTGGCTTAGGCCCTGGGCATATCCCTGTCCCTGCCCCCAGCAGAGAGGGGGCATGGAGTGTCACACTGTTATGTGCTGTGGCTGCCCATGTTGTGTGGTCCCCTGGAGTGGTGCTGTGGTACACGCCTGAGTAGAGGCAGAGGGGGGCATGTGGTCCCGCCGCTCCACACACTCTCAAATTCTCTCTCAAATACACACACACACACACACACCATATCTCTCTCACACACACACCATATCTCTCTCTCTCTCTCTCACACACACACACACACATTCACACACATTCACACACACACACACGCACACCCACACACATTCTCTCTCACACACACACACACAGGGGAAGGGTCAGTGGGGCCTCCTCTTACATGGCTTCCTGGAAGAGTGGCAGCTTTCTGCTCATCCAGGATGCCATTCCAGTGTGGGGTCTTTCCAGTGGATATTTGGTAGCTCTCTGGGTAGACGGCCATAACCGGCCGCCCCTCAAGTTTGGTTTTAGTATACAAAGGTGGCAGGTGATTTGTTTTTGTTTTTTGCATTCCAAGACTGGCTTTACTCCTAGACCAATACTGGAAGACAGAAGACATAGGAAAACTCATCCATGAAATACAACCCCACCAGCTTTTACCAATTCAATTCAATTGTATTTATTCAGCGCCAGAACAGTTGAAGTTTTCTCAAAGCGTTTAATTTCACTCTGCAGAGCTTGAACCCAGGCACCTTGAAGTTTCTATTACAGTTATGAAGTTTGAAATGGGCTGTTTCTAACCCACTTAGTGAAGGACCTCATCTAGCACAGTAGTTAAATTCAAACATATTCCCCATCCCATGATTGCTGGATCAAGGAAGTTTTATATAACCTAAAGTTGGAAAGGCTGAGGTTTTCCCTCAGGGGCTCTCTGAAGAGCTTTGATCGAATTTGGAACCCCTTACTGTCCATCATAGAATCTTTGGACATCGTTCCTGAGGTGTCAGATATCTGAATTTTTTGTGTCATAACACCCCAGTTTTGTTTCTATTTCTTTATTTATTTACATATATATATATATATATATATATATATATATATATTATTTTTTAACATTTCTTTTAAGAGTAATTTATTTGCAAGTTATCTTATGTTTCTTTTATGGTGGTCTGTTTTGTCTTACCCCCTTTATTTATTTATTTATTTATCTATCTATCTATTTTGTATTGTAATGTTTGTTACCCAGAGACAGGTGGGGTTGTGGAGTGGGAATGATAACCCTAAAAAAAAAAAAAAATCATAACCCTAATGTCTGTTCCCTGACTCTTTTGCTGTATAATACTTTTTATGTATAAATAAAACTAATAGAATGGAAACATTTCTTCAAAATTTACAATTTGTTTATTGATTTTTACACCGGGCCCACGTTTTTGGCAATACTGAAGCATGCTATGTGAAACTAATATTTATTGTGAACAGATGAAATTAACAGTAAAAAAACCATATCAAAGATCGTTTGAAATTATTACAATTATGGGTGGTTGTGTGTGTGTGTGTCTCTGTGTGTATAAGTGTAGGTATGTATAAGGGATGGAAATTAAATACTTTTTCTTGGTGGGTGGATTCCAAAATCTACCAGCTACTCAACTTTTTTTACCAGACACTAGAGTTACGGTATAAAATTTTGATATCATGACCAAAATGATCAAGGTTATTGGTATTTGATTTGCGATATGATTCAAATGTGCTGACTTTTTTTCTCAACCTACCACCAATGTTGAACAATTGGCCTGTCCTTCATGTCTAGTAGCAACAACTAAAGGTTAACAGAACAGGGCTAGTGTCATAAAAGTAGTATGGCTTCTTTAAGACACAAACCATTGGTGTGATTTCTGGAGCTATCCAATTTTATCTAACTCTATACTGTAGCCTACATCATTTAATTTTATTTACAGGTTTCTAGGCTATACATTTAACTTTTATTTTCTATTTACCCTGTTATGAAATCATGCACTGGCCAATTTAAGCACAGCTCAGTTTTAAGACACTTAAATACATGCTTGCTTAGCATTTTGTGAAAATAAATCATTATGGCTACATTGACAAACTCATAGTCATGAGCTGTATCTCCTCTGATTTTAAAGGAAGATTCCGGTATTTAGCACTTTGAGTCCCTTTTCTGGTTTGTTTTGGATGAACTAGAGTGGTGGACACCGAAATTTTGACGATTGGTCCTGTCTCGACTTTTCTGACTAGTTTTGAATCGCCTTTGACTAGTCAGAGTGGCTGCCTACAGGCATGCTCAAACATGTCCTAAAACAACCCTTAACGTTCGTTTTCAAAACTGTGCAACTCACCGAGTGGTTAGTGGTGTTGATTATTAAAAATCAACACAAATATATCGGCGCAATGTATGATTTCCAGCCGTCTTATTTGCTATTGTGGAACTACACCTTACAACCGCGTATAAACTTCCGCTCAATATTTGAGCCTGAAGCATAGACGGTGGCGCAGTAATATCAACGTGCAATGAGTCTTCCAACAGAAATCAATGGGATTTTACAAAATGCCAAATAAAACACGACAGAAACTGTATTTCGCTACGCTACTTGTTTTGGAACATCAACGAACACCACTAACCACTCGGTGAGTTGCACAGTTTTGAAAACGAACATTAAGGGTTGTTTTAGGACATGTTTGAGCATGCCTGTAGGCAGCCACTCTGACTAGTCAAAGGCGATTCAAAACGAGTCAGAAAAGTCGAGACAGGACCAATCTTCAAAATTTCGGTGTCCACCACTCTAGTTCATCCAAAACAAACCAGAAAAGAGCTCAAAGTGCTAAAATATATTTACAGATATATAGGTGATTTAAGAACAGCTAAGAAACGTAAAGCCCAAAGTTGGAGACCATATAGAAATATGCTACAATTTCAAAACCGGATTACTCTGGAATGAAATATTGTACAGGGGAATGCATTACAAATTTGTGTTCGGTAAGATCTGCTGTTTATTCTGATATATGGTTTGTCATGTGTTGAAGAGTTTGTGAGATATTCAATCTAGACCTACATGAATAGAGATGAGCGCAGAGCTGTATGCAGCGCAATATGATTATTTCTTGAAAATGAGTTAATTCTCTCGCGAACCTATATCACAGCAAATAGTGGCTAACTACGAACTAAGCCCAGGAGGTGTCATTGCAAGATATTTTTGTGTATCGAGAGAATGTGCACTCATTTTAGTAAATTGTGCACTCATTTTACTAGTAAATTGTGCACTCATTTTACTAAATTGTGGTCTCGTTTTTACTAAATAGTGCACTCATTTCACAAAATTGTGCTCTCAATTTAGTAAATCATGCAAACATTTTACTAAAATGAACAGTAAAATTGTGCTCTCAATTTAGTAAATCATGCACACATTTTACTAAAATTAACAGTAAAATTAACAGTAAAATTGTGCTCTCAATTTACTAAATCATGCACACATTTTACTAAATTGTGTGCACATTTTACTATATTGTTTGCACATTTGACCAAATTGTGCACTCAATTTACAACATTTAAAATGAGAGCACAATTTAGTAAAATGAGCACACTATTTAGTAAAACGTGCGCACAATTTAGTAAATGAACACACAAGTTTTCTATACAAAAAGTATCTGGCAATGACCTCTCTCCGTCTAGCACTGTTCAAAAGATAAGAAAAATCTCTTTCACGTGAGGCTACTTCGCGAGTAGTTCAACTACAGCAGCATGTTCCGCGAAGGTGTCACAGGCCGGATTAAAATAGTCAGCGAACCAAAGAGAAAACTGCGCTGAGAATGTTGTAGGCAGATATTAGACCTAACTACTGTTGGTCTAATTAGCCTTAAATTCATCTCCTGTTATTTAGAAACAATATGCTGTGGTCTAGTCTAGTCATCAACAGAAAATAAACGGATTGAAAAAAAAGAAGAATGAATTTGGGGTGACATTTCTTGTGTGTGCATGAGAGCATGAGATTGATGCTGAAAACGTGAGTGTCACGCCAGATGCGTAGTGTGCCTGTAATACACATTTTAACATATAACATATGTGACCTGCACACATACAGTACATGCACACACACATAACCCACACATACATGCACACACACACACACACACACACACACACACACACACACACATCTCTTTTGTACATCTGTACCATGCAACGTTCCAGTACATATGAACTCACAGGTGCACACACACACGCACACACACACACACACACACACACACACACACATCTCTTTTGTACATCTGTACCATGCAACGTTCCACAGAGATCTTGTTGAGCACAGGAGGGATCATGAGACTGAGCCAGTGGTTAATCTGGGATTTGGGAAGATTTGGACCTGCCTTTCGAAAAATAACTGGCTTCCCATGACCCTCACTAATAATAAATAACTAATAATGCTGTCTTAGCTGTCCACTGCTGCCATGGGGGCAGCCATATTTGTTTATTAAGACACAGAATGCCACTGACTTTAAAGTCAGTGCACATTTATCAAACCACAAAAGGACCTGTACAAAAGCAACCAGCTCCTGGTCAGTGTCAGGTTTGACCTTGAACCTTTTTAAACGTAACCTTGAGATTACAAACCTTTAAAAACTATGTTGCCTCATAACTGCCATAATCATAATATTGGATGTTTTTGTTTTTAGTGTGTATTGCAAGCACTGACTGCACTTTGCACTTTACTTTGTGCTGAGTCCTCCTTTGATCCCCCCACTCCCTCCTATGTTTCTTTGACGTATGTCCCTGGCCTCTGTCCACCATTCATGCAAAAGGTCACACAGGCACACTTTTGAACCTGCGGGCAAAAACCCCTGAGGGACCGTGGAGGGAAGGTTGCGCTAGAGGCTGCTCGGCCGCTGTCACTTCCCCTTGTACATCCAGGCCTGCGTCTTATCTGTTTTGCCCCAAGCCCTTGTCCACCGGTGGTCTTCATAAACAAGACTCACATAAAAGAGCTGCAAACACATGACACAGGCGGCCATCTCCCACTTACTGTTGCTGTTTACTATGAGCGTTCCGTTTTGGAAATCCCCCCTCTAATTTGAGGACCAATAACCCGAGCACGGCTCAAATGAGTATGGCAGAAGCTACAGTCAATCTTGGACATATTTGCGTTAATCAAATTAGATGGGCATGTCAAAAAAAAAAGATTCTCAGTAAGAACTAGGGAGAAATAATTTCTTGTGTTTGGGAATTAGAGCAAAGGACCCCAGGGAGGAAGGGAGGTTCTGGTGGACATGAAAGACGTGGAACATGGAGTGCGTGCTCTGTATGCTGTAATCTGTATGAGCTTTGTGAGCAGCAGACGGAGATGAGAGAAACGCATTAAAAGTCTCCAGTCTCCAGCCGTGTGTAAACCGAAACGCCGGCGACTTGGCATGGTTAATAAAAAGTTTTGCCTTCCCACTAGAGCAAGTTTGTTTGCTGTTTTGTGTTCAAACTGGGCTTTTGCTTGGCCCTCTAAAAATGCTTTTTCATGAGCGGCCCTTCATAGCTGTGAAATGAAAAGCAGTCCCACACTGAAGCGCTGTTGATCTTCCGGGGTCCCTTATCGACGACTGAAGTTTAATTAATTTCCTTCGGTGCCATGCGTGTGATGGCAGCAGATAGACCAGCGTGATACTGAGAACCAGTCCTCTCACTCTCACCCCCACACCACATGCCAGTCAGAGGAGCACCTCATCTGTCATCTCTCTCTCTCTCTCCCTCCCTCCCTCCTTCCCCCCATTCCCCACCTCGGAGGGGCCACAGCAACAACATCAGGTGAACCCAGGCTTATCGTCAGTCATCTGCCTCTCGCCCACTTACCCCCTTTCAGTGTTGTTTGTTAACCTGCAAGCTTGATGCTATTTATGGACATTGCACTCTCTCTCTCTCTCCCTCTCACCCTCTTCCTCCGTTGAAGGTAAGATCTTGAATCCCTTGATGCTGGTCCAGAGCAGAAAGCCTCTCCCCCACTGCTCTGTTATCAGTGATTGTAATTGTGACTTAACGAAGGGCTATAAAAAAAGGGGCTTTGTTATCCAGGCCAGGGGTTGATAATAATCTGCTAGTGAGCGAGAAGCAGGTGGCGGGTTGGTGATTGCACCGTGTCTCCACTGAGCATGCTCGGATGAAGCCGCAGCCCCACACGGACACAAACAAGAGCCTCACCAGAGACGCGTATGACCATGCGAGCGCCAGCGCAGTGCGCGGATGTGATCATGCCCAAATACGGCCCGCTGTCTGCACTCAAACCAGCAGAATGCGGGAAGGTTATCAGTGTTTTGAGAAGAGAAGGTGTCTCAGTGAGGGCCTCAGCTCGTAGTTCTGAAAGCTGTTTGGGGAGAGGAGATTCATATCTGACAGGTCAAAGGGTCAGATGGAGTTCACAGTTCGTGTCGCCTGGAGTCTCATTCTGTTTGAAGAACCACACATACTGTAGCCTAAACTGTTGACACACACACACACACAGACACACACACACACACACACACACACACACACACACACACACACACACACACATTCACATAGCCTAAACCACCAACACACAAACACATAGGATTACATGCAGTTGGTGCGTGTGCCCCAGCTCTATGCTGTAGGAAAGAGGCAGGCACATTCCTTGGGATGTTTACTTTACTCTTCTTCTCTCCAGCTTCCGAACCTGATGTGAGCTCACTGGTGGCCTCTGGATAGACCGATAAGACACAAAAGACAACAAAAGTCTAATCCAACAAATGAAGTTTGTGTGTGTGTGTGTGTGTGTGTTTGTTGGGGTTGGTGGGTGGCATTGGAAGGAGATATCATCTATTATTTATCACAGCAAACATAAAGGCTCAAAGCTAATAAGAAAAATTTAATTCTACTTACTGCTTGTTACTAAGTGGAGCCTTTAATTGTGCCTCCGTTGTTTCTATATCTGACTCTTGTGTAGAAACCTCTCCTGCATGTCTGTTTTTCTGTCATCACATTCATTAGTCCTCATTAAAAGGTAGACAAGGAAATTAGCTTTTAAAATGCATGCAGGTAGATGTTCACAGTGCATTAATGGGCATTCTGCCTTTTAGTGCTCAAAAACAAAATCAACAAAGAGGATCAGTAACGAAGAGGCTTTTAAACAAGTTTATGATTACTTACTTTTTAGTATTGCCACTAGTCTTCATCACTTCATGATCATGATCATCTTCATCATCATTAGAAACTTTGCTCCTTTTCATTGAAATCAGCTTAATGAATGACTAATGTTTCATTAAATGCCAAGATGAAAAATGTTCCAATCAGGTCACGTCTAGCGTATTCCCACTGTGAATGTCCTCGAGCGCAAAGCGGAATCAAGCCTTCATGTTGCTGTTGATTATGAAGGCCTGCTGAGCGAACGCACCACTGGCTGGTAGCCACCTTTTACTGCGCTGTTTGCACCCCATAAACTCGGCTGATGCAGCCGTCAGCGCCAGTGCACCATACCAACCTCACCGCCACCTCTGTAAGAGGATAATGTTAGGGGCTATTTGTCTCCAGGATACACTTGTGCCCAGGGGTTTATCATGCAGCTCAAAAATCTTCAGCATTGGGCACACCTGAGGGCTTAAGATAAGGCTTAATCTAATGGAGCTAATGAGCTAGCAGCTAATTGGCTTCCCTGGCAGATAACAAAAAAGCACTGATAAAACTGCCACTGATAAAAGCTAGCTAGATTTCTGACCTGTGTATGCTGGTGATGTGTTTACGAATGCTAATCTGCTCAATTTCCCACCCTTTGGCTCAAAATTAGCAGATAGTGAATTGCTAAGACCAGTTAAAAAGATTGTCATGCATCAGGGGCGCCGCTGGGGGGTGGGGGGTGGGGGGGGGGCACAAAATTCTTGTCTGTCATAGGGCCCAAATGATCTAGCAACGCCCCTGCATGTCGTCATCCTACTCCTGTTTCCAAGCCTCACATGATGATGTCAGGGATCAATAACAACATGGAGTCATGCAAAGTCCCAATGTAACAATTCATTAGGGATTTTCTGATTGGACACGTAATGTAAATAGTTCGAAAATCTTTCATTCCTTGCCAAACGTTAATGTCAACCATGCAACTAGGGTTGGAAGAAGCAATTCAGGATGAATGACATCTGAGAATACTTGCTGGTACTATTTCAAGATCCTTATGTTTGCTGATTTGTTAACTTTACTGCTGATTACATATTTAGAGCAAAGTCAAACTAAATATTAACCGTCATCTTGAAAACAGTGCGGCATCTTTTCTCTGGCGTTCCTCTTTTCAACACGACCTCCGTTGAGAACATTTTCTGGCAACACAGCAGACATTCCCAGATGGCCCAGAGACAGCTTCAGATCTGGGAATGGATCTGGACAATGTCGGGCCTATTCTCACGTGAGCCTCCCCACTCTGTGGGCTCAGCTTGTCGGAGGTTTCAGGAGTGTGAAGCCAGCCAGCTCTGGGCTAATGAGGCTTACTCAACGGAAACGGAGTCAAACACTACAACACCCAGGCCCTGGACAGGAGGCTTCAGAAGAAATCTGCCTTCAATTTTCTGCTCTGTTGGTTTGTGTGTTGCTCCGAGCCCGGCTGTGCATGTTTGGGGCTCGTGGCGAGACCGCAAAGTTGCTCAGAGTTGTCAGAACCCAATATCCCTCCTGTAATTGTAGGAAGCCGTGCAGAGTGTTCTTTTGAACAACAAAACTGCTGATCTTGTCTGAGATCTCACCAGTGTTGATACAGTGTGGAACAGACTTAATTTTTTGCACCGCTGAGCCACACATTGTCAGAACTTGACAGCAAGGTGAATCATACCATTCTGGGGCTGTTTTCAATGGCAAGCCTCTTTCTTTGTCTAACCTCATTTAGAAGCGGCAAAAATTTCAACTTTTGGGCTGGGTCTGTGGAAATCATTAAATGCCTGATGAATGGCGGATTTAATTCAAGCTTGAGCCATGAGCGTGAGGGCAAGCCAACATCAGGAGTGGACCAAAGTAAGTGCACGCTGATCATCCACCTCCATAGCACAGGGATGCGAATGGGATCCAGATGTGGTGATGTGTCTGAACATGTGGAGTGTCGAGGCTGGGAGTGTGTGTGTGTGTGTGTGGGGTGGGGGGGGGGGGGGGCACATAAAGAGATAAAGTGGAAATTGTGAGGCAGGCAGACAGGCAGGCACTCTCCTCCACGGCTGCCTCTCCATCCGGAGCAGTGAGGCCATAATGGTCTCCCTCTGCCTGAGCACACCTCTGCTGCTCCCCCTGTCGCTGCTCCTGCAGCTGGCCCCACTGCTGCAGCTGAGCAGAGCCAAAGCAAGCCCCACACCAAGGACGAAGCAGATTCCTCTGCGAGTTTGAGGCTCGCTCGGTGGTGCCGGGCGGGTTTCACGCTCCCTTAGCCAAACAGCTGCACGTCAGTGAAGATAATGGACAGCGCTTTGTCTCCAGGACAAACCTCACTCTTCTCGGACGCTGCAGAACTGTCTGAGAAGGGTAAAAGGTCAAGGGGTTGTGTTGCTTGCGTAAGAAGGCATTCCCTGCAGAGAAACAGAGCAAAGGTCTTCAGCTTGTCTTTTAAATGAAAGGTGCTTTGAATGGCCCTCTTTTTCCATTTAATATGTGGTTAGTCCCTGAAGATCCCTTTTGGCTGAGAAAGGTGTCTTTCATGGGAGAAGGATTTATGCACTAACCCACATGGTTGTATAAGACCTTGTAAATTATGTGCAGTTACCACTTCATTTGTATTGTAGATTAATGTCTCCCTTAAATACAGTGGCATAAACTACCTGTAGCATACTAATGGGCCACACTAAATCTATTTTCCCACATTAATTAAGACCATACAACGGTATTATATTCTAAGTTTTAGGTTACAGAATCCTAAACATTCTAGGTATGCTCAGACTTCAAACGTTTGGTTTACATGTGATGTGCAACTTGACAGCTACATACAACATGCAATGCTGTTCTATGGGAAAGTTTTTTTTTTATATCTATAAAGTGCACATTTGCATGGATAACAGACGTGGGCCAAATGAAAGCATTCCTCACATAAGAGCTTATTGGAGACTAAATAAACGGGGTGCAACTTCAAAGAGACATGAGCGAGCAGGAGTCAGTAAAGATCCAACACAAACTTATAATTCAGCTCATATGCCAGTGCCATTCAGACAGGGTAGATTCATCACGATCAAACAAAGGTCTTCTGGGAAAATCCAACTCAAATAACCAGAAACCTAGACTCCAGAGCATATGTTCCGGTCAGATCATGATGAATTTTTTGAGCTTCGCCTAACCCCAGATATTGTAAGTGTTACTTAATCGTTGGGCGATCATGTCATTTATTTCATTTTAATCAATATAGCATTAGGGTCAGGTTTTTAGGGATCTGTCAGGCCATGGCTAATTTGAAGCCCTTCTCATTTGTATGAGATCGGTTATTCTGATGTTTTTGCTATACACTGCACTTTCACAAGGATAAGGGCCAAAAGCCAACGTGGGCTATTCAACAGGCTACGCTGACATATTTGACTCTCACATGAACATCACTTCATCAGCTCAT
Organism: Alosa sapidissima; assembly: GCF_018492685.1. Taxonomy (NCBI): domain Eukaryota; kingdom Metazoa; phylum Chordata; class Actinopteri; order Clupeiformes; family Clupeidae; genus Alosa; species Alosa sapidissima. The sequence goes on from NC_055964.1 coordinate 7,806,838, forward strand.
CATGGCTTTTGCCAAGAGTATTTGTTTTAAAAGCTAAATCAATGCATTGTATGCTTTGGCCCCGATATTGCTTTTCTAGGCTTGACTCTTTTCCCAAGCAGGAGGAAGATGAGCAAAGGAGCGATTACCATAAAGCCTCTGGGCCATGATCCCAGACCCAAGATAGATATGAATTCACTGAGATGGCAGTATATGAAAGCTGCAAATGGGCCTGCAGAATCCCCACTGACATAATCATTCATAGGTGTTATAGCTCTACCTTGTGTTCGCATGGGGACCTTGCCTTTCTTGTAGAGGAGCCATGGCTTCATCACATGTTTAATCACTGTCACTGTCACTTTCAGCTCTTGCCATCAGGCAGGAGATACAGAACAATGAAAACCAGGACAAACCGTTTAAAAAATAGCTTCTATCCGAAGGCAATCATGGCCCTTAACTCTTCAAATTTGAAATAGTCTGTTCTTGGCCCCTAACCCACTGTGCAAATTCTATGGTGGAGTAATGTTCTTTTTACCAGTGAAATCTCTACAGAACCATTCCTGTTCATAACCTATGCAATATATGTTTATATTCTTTTTATATTTTTATACATGTGCATTTTTTAAACTATTTATTACTGTTCTTATGCATACCTCATGAGTTGACAGCACTTTCAAATCTCGTTGTACCTTTGCAAAAAGTGTCAATGACAATAAAGACTATCTATCTATTTATCTATCTATCTAATAGTTGGCTATGTTCTTAGTTGGTTTTAAGATCTGTTATTAATGAGAGTTCATATAGCCTAATACATTACTGATGTTGGTAAACAAATGTTACAGTTGCCGGTTTGCTCACTGTGTGTGTGCTTTCGGTGCAGATTCAGCCGAAAGAACTGAAAACAGCAAAATGGTCAATTGATGGCTGTAGAGTCTTGATTTGATTTTGACTCTTTAACTTCCTCAGTATTTCTTGGCACTAGAAGATATATATTCAGGCCACAGCACACAAAAATGTCCCGAACAAGAGAGATTCTCAACAAAGGCTGTCTTTCCACAAACCTTTGCTAAAATATTCTATTAAAATAAATGTATTGAAGATGATGCCAGAATGCCACAGACGACGTCCAGACGTCATTGACTTCGACAAAAGCTTAGTTGAAAGGTCAGTTTAGATGCTCTACAGTCAGGTAATTGGATATTATTTCATTCTTGTACTATGTGTCTATGTCGTGCCACTCTTAGCAATGCAGTTTCGAACCTCTCTGAGACACAACCACCACACTGAATAAATTTACAGTTATTTATTACAAGGGAGCAGCAGCAGCAAGCATACAAGCAGAGCTGGCAGAAGATGTTAAGGGTACAGTGTCAGGCCCGAGCCCACCCTCTGTTAAAGCCCAGGATATCACCCACACAATGCCCCCAATACCAGTTAAGCCACTAGAAGCCTAACTCTGAGCAACAAGAACATCACAGGACTCTTAAGATAAAATAGCACACACACACACACTCTATCACAGCAAAGGGAAATATCATTACCAACACACAGGCTAGCACTAGTAGAAACACAATATTATTCACAGCACTCCAGAATGTACCATTCAGAATTGCATAGCAATACGTTTAACACCAATAAAGCCACATAGGAATAAGCACACAATAAATCACTTCAGTCCAGTTTGTTCTTAATTGCCACACAGGTAGACAATTGTGCAATAGGCCCAAGCAGTTATAAGGAGGGAGGGCTCACCATGACACAGTCCACGCCCCCTCCGCTGTCGCGCATTGCTGGCCCCCAATCAGAGAAATAACATTGGTCGGCGGCACCCTCCTCGCCGACCAAGAAAACAACAAATCCCACAATGCACTGGGTGGTGTAGCAGCGCTGTCTCCGTGGAGTCCGCCTCCCTGCAGCCAGTGACGTTAGGGCACGCTCAGACTGCTGTCCAAAATGCGCAGAAGACTTCCTTGTCGGCAGGCGCGCTCTTCCACGCAGCAATCGCCCTCGGGGGGAGAACAATGTTTTAATACTTCGTAAACCTTGAGCTGGCTCATCCACACTAAGACAGAATGATTGTTTTACTTTCCTTTAGCAGACGTACGATCGCGCATATCAGCTGTCTCCTCTCTTCAGTCAGGCTGCACAGCTCCAGGAAGTCGGCACCCCTCGGGAAAAGGACAGTTCTTAAAACTTAGACAGATGACCGATGGCCCACTCACACAGCAAGACAGCAGATAAGCAAAAGTTACTTTCCTTCATGGATCGCTAGTTTGCGTCCTCTTAATCAACCCGTCAGCGGTCAGTCATCCAGCAGTCTACCTCGCATCAGCTGTTGCTTCAGGGTCGCGTCATCAGGCCAGCCCTAGGTTCCCCCCGTTCTCACTACAACCTCCCCTTTCCCTATAAAAAGGATTTACCTCCCCATTCTCCCAATCGCAAACCCTCACACACCCCAGTCCAATTAGTCCATCCACCAATCACAGTTCCACATGAGAAAGCAGGAAAACGTCCATCACAGGGAATTGTTCATTGTGCACAAATAAGCATTTTCCCCCAACATCAGACATTTATAATAATAATAATAATAATAATAATAATAATAATAAACCCCTCCTGACTGTGACATTCCCCCCCCACTAAATCAATGGTCGTCCCGACCATCACTCACGGTACCTAGCTGGCCGAACTCCCAAGTTGGGTCGCTGTGACCGACGGGCTCCAGAGACAGAGCCCGCCTCCTCCTCAGACAGAGCCCCCTCCTCAAGCTCAGGGGCCATGCCCTCCCTCATCATTGTGGTTCCCCCTGACCCGGGCTCCCCTCCCAGGACAGGTAAACCCACTGGCCACCACCCCAGCTCTGGACCCTCTACTCTACGCTCCCCTGCCACCTCACCTGCATCTCCACGAGTCCCACTCCGGTCCCCCCAGTCAGCAGGCTGAACGCGCAGGTGGTTGCGGTGAATAGTGCGGGTGGGCCCCTCCCGGCCTTCGGGGCGCAGGGTGTAGACTGGACGGTCCGCTGAGGGTTGGTTCAGCACCACATAGGGCCTAGGATCCCAATGGTATCCTAGTTTCCCCCGGCCACGGCGGCGGAAATCCCGGACCAAGACCCGCTCTCCTGGAAGCAGCGGCAGGGCCCTCCGGCCCCGATTATGGCGGCGCTGATCCTGCTGTTGCCGCTGTTGAGTCCCCTGGCGCACTAGCTGGTACGCCGAGGTTAGGCGGCCATGATGCTCACCGATCCACTCGAGGGTGTTACCCCTCCACTCCGATCGGTGTACTCCCATCAGCTGGTCGACCGGCAGCCGCGCATGCCTACCAAACAAGACAAAGAAGGGGGCCAACCCAGTAACACTGTGGGGCGTGTTATTATAGGCATGCGTCAGCTCCGGTAGATGCTCCATCCATCGGCCCTGTTCACGTTGGCTGAGGGTGTTGAGCAACCCCAAGATGGTCTGGTTCATACGCTCACAGGCTCCATTGCCCTGTGGGTGATATGGCGTGGTCCTCACCTTGTGGCAGCCGTAGAGTCCACACAACTGCTGGGTCAACTCAGCCTCAAACGCAGGTCCCTGGTCGGTCAGAATCCTCTCTGGGCACCCGAATGATTGGAAAACCGTGGTCCACAAGACTCTAGCTGTCGTCGGTGCTGTCTGGTCCTTTGTAGGCACTGCGAATGCAAATCTGGAGAAGAGATCTACAATGACCAATATGTATGGATACCGGTCACCAGCCCGGTTCAGCGACAGGTAGTCCAGGGCTAGTGTCTCCCACGGGTAGCTGCTGTCGATCGAGCATAGCGGTGCCCTTGGCCCCTCCACGTTGCTATTGAGGCAGCACTGGGTGCATTCCCTTACCCACCTGCGGTTGTCTCGGTTCATACCATTCCAAAACACCCTCTCCCTCAGTGCAGCCAGCAGTCGGTACCCCTTGGCATGACCCAGGGCCTCATGGTAGCGAGTCCAAACCTGCCTTCTGTCTGCCACCGGCACCACCACCGCAGTCACCTCTCCCAGTGCACCTGAGGCCGGCCTTTTACACAGCAATACCCCTTCCATTACAGTTAGGTTAGGCCATTCTCTTAACAGCTGTCGACCAGCCAACTGGAGGGTCTGCCGCTCCACTGCAGATGGTTCATGCCCCTGCTGCTGCCACCGACGTATAAGTGTGAGGTCCGGATCACTTCCCTGCCGCTCTGCCCATACCTCCTGCGTACCTCCATTAGTTGGGGCCTCGACACGTCCTGCCAGCAGGGCCTCTGGAAGCCTGGACAGCGCATCTGCATTCAGGTGCTCTGACCCTGGTTTATGACACAACGAGAAATCAAAATTATCCAGTTGGGCCACCCACCTCTGCTCCACAGCCCCCAATTTTGCAGTCCGCAAGTGGAGCAGAGGCCGGTGGTCAGTAAACACTTGGAAGGTTGCCCCCCAGAGGTAATCTTTAAATTTGTCAGTCACTGCCCACTTAAGAGCGAGGAGCTCCAACTTAAATGCGCTGTAATTTTGGTCTTGTTTTTCAACATCGTGCAGGCTGCGGCTCCCATAAGCGATAACACGCTCCCTCCCTCCCTGAACCTGAGCTAGTACAGCCCCCAACCCATGTAAACTAGCGTCGGTATAAAGTCGGAAGGGCAGAGTAAAATCGGCATACGCCAACACAGGAGCCTTCACGAGCGCCTGCTTCAACTGGCTAAAGGCCTGTTCACAATCCGAGGTCCACTTGATGGACCGAGTCTTATGCCCCCCTGTACCCCTCAGCAAAGCATGCAAGGGAGAAGCTTTCTGGGCAAAGGCAGGGATAAAGCGGCGATAGTATCCAACGAACCCAAGGAATGAACGGACCTCACGCACCGTTGTTGGGACTGGCCATTGTTGCACTGCTTGGGTCTTGCTGGGATCGGTCGCCACCCCACCCCCTCCAACCACATGGCCCAGGTACTTTACTGACTTCTGTAGGAGACGACACTTGGAAGGCTGCAACTTCAGCCCGTGGTCCTGCAGCTTCAAGAAAACTTGTCCCAGATGTTCTAAATGGGAATCAAAATCAGGCGAGTATATGATCACATCGTCTAAATAAATGAGTAGAAAATCGTGAACCTGCCCTCCCAAACACCGCTGCATTAAACGCTGGAACGTAGCGGGGGCATTACATAGCCCAAATGGCATTCTTTCGAATTGATACAAGCCCACAGGTGTGGCAAAGGCAGTCTTTTCCTTATCTGATGGGTGGACTTCAACCTGCCAGTAGCCACTGGCCAGGTCGAGGGTTGAATACCACTCAGCTCGTTTCAGGCAAGTCAAGGTCTCCTCCACGCGAGGAAGAGGAAAGGCATCCTTGTGCGTGACCTCGTTCAGCTTGCGGTAGTCTACGCAAAACCGCCAGGACTGGTCCTTCTTCCTCACAAGTACCACCGGCGAGGCCCAGGGAGAGGAGCTTTCCCGAATAACACCCCCCTCCAACATGCCCTGTAGTAGAGTCCTCAATTCGGCGTAGAGGCTGGGTGGCACGGGTCGGTAGCGCTGACGTATGGGGGCAGCATCTCCCGTCGGGATAGTATGATATACTACATCAGTGCAGCCATAATCTTCCTCACTCTGTGCGAATGTACCTTGCCATCGGCCCAGTAGACCCTCGAGCTGTCGCCGCTGTAGAGGGGCCAGGTCTTCCGCCTGATGGACCAGAGAGGCTAAGTGGTCAGGGAGGGCACTGCTTACAGGGCAAACATCCACCTCCACCACAGTCTCATCTTCCCTCCGGAGCACCAGCTGGTTGGGCACCTGGATGTCCTCCTGAGACAGCCGCAAGACCCTCGCCAAGGGGCGTCGAGGAGGCAGTTCGACCGGATATGGATGGGGGTTGCACACTCGGAGGAGGACCCGTCCATCCTGAAGGTTGGCCACCGCGCGCCCCACACACCATTCCTGCGCCCCATGGTAACAGTCTTCTAGAAGCACACTCTCTTGGTTGGCTCTCGGCACCTCAGGGACATGAGCCCACACCGCAGTCTCTGTCTGTGGAGCCAACCGCACTGGCTCGGCCGTGCGGAGGCGGGCTACCCCCAGACTTGGGCCTCGGCATTCTTCTGCCCGCAGCCGGCGGCAAGCTGCGAATGCCCGATCCCATGCTACTGTGGCTGCCCTGGGGAGAGTGGACTTAAACAAAGTAAATTGATGCCCCCCCTGCTGTCGCAGGCCCTCCCAACAGTACTGAATGACATTCATGCCAAGCACCCCATAAGTGGGGGGTAGGTAGTGATCTTCTACCACCACCACGCCTTTCCCCCGGACTGCAATGCCACCCACTTCAAAATCTAATAATGCATAGCCCACATATGGGAGAGCTAGTCCATTTGCTGCTTTAAGAGTTAGCCATGGGACATCTTTAGTATCTTTCATTTCAATATCTCCCAGATGCTGTTTGAGGAGACCACGGCTAAATAAGGTTACTTGGGACCCAGTGTCAAGGATGCAAGGGAACCGCTTACCTTGGACCAGGACCTCGACCTCAGGGCACTGTCCTACGAGGGCCGTCTTCATTGGGGCTTCCGCGGGGCTACTGCCGTCTGCAGAGGACGCCACTCTGCGATGGTCGACTGGTCCCTGAGAAACACAATTGCGCTGCATGTGGCCAGCTTGGCCACACCGGAGGCATATGGGCCGTCCCTGGTCGTCCCATTGAGGTGTTCTATCTCTCCGGCGGGGGCGGGTCCCTTGTGGATGGCTACTGTTATTGCTAGCCGGGTCAGGTTGTCGAGGTGTTGGCCCGGGAGCTGTTCGTTGAGTGCGCAGTTCTGCTAAGAGAGAGGTCTTCATGTCGTTTACTTGAGCACGCAACTCCTCCACCAGTTCAGTGCGCATTGCCTCCTTGAGGCTACCCCAGTCTTGCAGCGGGTCGGTTGAGGACTTCGATCCATGGCTGGGCTGGGGCTGAGTCGGACTGTTATACGTGCGGCGGGTCTCCACATCCATTGGTGCATGAGCCTGTTGCGTTTCTTTCTCCATAGCCTTTGCCTCCTTGCATGCCTCGTCAAAAGCCAGTGTGGGTTCCCTGCGTGCTCGTCTCTGCAGTTCCATCTGTACAGGGCCAGGCTGTAGTCCAAGCACCAACTGGCTTCGAAGCATCTCATCATCGGATCCCACAGTCGGCTCTTTCGCACGCCACCTGGAATGAGACTCGCGGAGACGCAGTATGAAAGGCCCCACCCCTTCCCCTGCTTGTTGTTGACACTTAAAAAACTGTGCCCTTAACTGGCTTACTGTTACAGCATCCCCATATATTCTTCCTAGGGCCTCAAAGATATGATCAGCTGTGTCTTTCTCTGCAGGGGGCAACAATAACACCTCTCTCTTAGCCTCACCTTGAAGTGCACTTAGAATAAAATCAACTTCCTGTTCTGCTGACAAAGTCTGGGCTCTCAAGTAAATTTCCATTTGACTACGCCATTCTGCTAGCGGGGGACCATTCTTTTCCCCATACTTGGGCACCCATGGACCCCCTAAAAACCATGGTACCATCATCATGTTGTTGATTACAGGTCCAGCTGCTCCACCGGCCTGCTGATCTTCAGACATGGTGCTGTGTCTTAAGAGAGGTCCTGCCGACTAACGCCAAAATTGTCGTGCCACTCTTAGCAATGCAGTTTCGAACCTCTCTGAGACACAACCACCACACTGAATAAATTTACAGTTATTTATTACAAGGGAGCAGCAGCAGCAAGCATACAAGCAGAGCTGGCAGAAGATGTTAAGGGTACAGTGTCAGGCCCGAGCCCACCCTCTGTTAAAGCCCAGGATATCACCCACACAATGCCCCCAATACCAGTTAAGCCACTAGAAGCCTAACTCTGAGCAACAAGAACATCACAGGACTCTTAAGATAAAATAGCACACACACACACACTCTATCACAGCAAAGGGAAATATCATTACCAACACACAGGCTAGCACTAGTAGAAACACAATATTATTCACAGCACTCCAGAATGTACCATTCAGAATTGCATAGCAATACGTTTAACACCAATAAAGCCACATAGGAATAAGCACACAATAAATCACTTCAGTCCAGTTTGTTCTTAATTGCCACACAGGTAGACAATTGTGCAATAGGCCCAAGCAGTTATAAGGAGGGAGGGCTCACCATGACACAGTCCACGCCCCCTCCGCTGTCGCGCATTGCTGGCCCCCAATCAGAGAAATAACATTGGTCGGCGGCACCCTCCTCGCCGACCAAGAAAACAACAAATCCCACAATGCACTGGGTGGTGTAGCAGCGCTGTCTCCGTGGAGTCCGCCTCCCTGCAGCCAGTGACGTTAGGGCACGCTCAGACTGCTGTCCAAAATGCGCAGAAGACTTCCTTGTCGGCAGGCGCGCTCTTCCACGCAGCAATCGCCCTCGGGGGGAGAACAATGTTTTAATACTTCGTAAACCTTGAGCTGGCTCATCCACACTAAGACAGAATGATTGTTTTACTTTCCTTTAGCAGACGTACGATCGCGCATATCAGCTGTCTCCTCTCTTCAGTCAGGCTGCACAGCTCCAGGAAGTCGGCACCCCTCGGGAAAAGGACAGTTCTTAAAACTTAGACAGATGACCGATGGCCCACTCACACAGCAAGACAGCAGATAAGCAAAAGTTACTTTCCTTCATGGATCGCTAGTTTGCGTCCTCTTAATCAACCCGTCAGCGGTCAGTCATCCAGCAGTCTACCTCGCATCAGCTGTTGCTTCAGGGTCGCGTCATCAGGCCAGCCCTAGGTTCCCCCCGTTCTCACTACAACCTCCCCTTTCCCTATAAAAAGGATTTACCTCCCCATTCTCCCAATCGCAAACCCTCACACACCCCAGTCCAATTAGTCCATCCACCAATCACAGTTCCACATGAGAAAGCAGGAAAACGTCCATCACAGGGAATTGTTCATTGTGCACAAATAAGCATTTTCCCCCAACATCAGACATTTATAATAATAATAATAATAATAATAATAATAATAATAATAATAATAAACCCCTCCTGACTGTGACATCTACTGTGCCTAATAAGCAAGGGTCTGCAAAACAAACAAACAAACAAACAAACAAGAATACTAAATACAGGGAAGCAACAACACATTCCCCACACAGGCCCTGGATCATCTACACAGCCAGAAAGTGTGCTATAACAGAGCCTGATGAGAACTGCTGTTTTGTGTGCATGTACAGCGGGAAAAATAAGTATGGAACAAGTCAACATTTTTTTCAGTAAGTATACATCCAATGATGCTACTTGCATGCAATGTTCACCAGACATTAGTATTAACTCAGATCATCCACCATATAAACAAATTTAAACATTAAAGTCCATAGGTAGAGTTATGTGTAAAGTGGAATGGCACAGGAAAAAAGTATTGAATCTTCTTAAATACTTTGTGGAAAAGCCTGTTTAATTGGATTGAAGTCAGGGCCTTGATTTCCTTTCTCTGAAACCAATTGAGAGTTTTCTTTGCTGAATGGTTTGGATCATTGTCCTGCTGGAAGGTCTAGCCATGTCTCATCCTCATCATCCTGGTGGATGGTCAAGATTCTCCCAGACCAAAATGACTCAATTCATCATTCCTTCAACTGTATGAAGTCTGCTAGTACCATGAGATGAAAAACAGCCCATACCATGATGCCACCACCTCCAAACCTCACTGTTGGTAGGGTATTTTTGGGTGATGCACAGTGCCATTTCTCCTCCAAATATGGTGTGTAGTATGACATCCAAAAAGTTCAATTTTGCTCTTGCCTGACCAGAATACATTCTCTCAGTATTTCATAGGATTGTCCAAATGTTGTGTAGCAAACGTTCAACGAGCTTTGACATGTTTTTCTTCATCAATAGAGTCATGCGCGATGAGTGTGCATAGAGGCCATGGCGGTGGAGTGCATTGCCTATGATTTTCTCTGTAACAACTGTACCAAGTCTTTCTGGAGCTTTCTCCGAGTGGTCCTTGGCTCTTGGGCTACTTATCTGACTATTCTTCTGACTTCCTGGTCAGAAATCTTGCAAGGAGATCCTGTGCATGGCCAGTGATGATGCAGTGATGTTCCTTCCACTCGCAGATAATGGCTCCAATACTGCTTGCTGGATGCTTCGGAAGTTTTGATGTGCATCTGTAACCAGTTCCATTGATATGTTTTGCAATAATAAGGTTGCAAAGGTCTTGGGAGAGCTCTTTGCTTTTACTCATTATGAAATGTTTATTGTTTGCCACCTTGGTAACAATAAACTTTTTTATAGCCCACCAGTATGTACTAACCAAGCTTATATCAATTTGCACAGATAGGAGGGATAATTTCTCTTACTACTTATAGATTCCAGTTTGTTCCTTGCCATTCCTTGCCTTTGTGTACTGCTTTTTCTTAGCGTGTTCAATACTTTTTCCCTGTGCCATTCCACTTTTTTACTCATAACTCTACTTTTAGACATTAATGTTTGGATTTTTATATATGTGTGGATTACCTAAGTTAATACTAATGTCCGGTGAGAATTTCATGCGAATAGCCTCACTGGAAGTATACTTACTGAAAAAAATGTTGACGTGTTCAATACTTATTTTCTCCGCTGTATATCCACATGCATTTCAGTGTTGTCTATAAGAAACTAAGAGTATCAATGTATGTGACCACAGTTTTAAAAAGGACAACCTCCCTTTGTAACAGTTACAAATGTATAGTGTGAGAAATACCCATGAGTCTACCATTTATGGACATTTCAGACAAATTGCGTACATGAGGGCACAATGAAATATGCATGTCATTTCCTCCCACTCTATTCTCATAAAATCATGCATCATAAACTGTTAATTTAGGGTCAACACAAATACAATTGCACGCTGGGCACCAGTGATAACTATATAGCAGTGTAATAATATATCACTTGAATCCAGGCCAATCTTTCTTTATCTCAGTCAATTACATTCAATTATTTAGACATTAAAAAGTTACATTAGACTTGTGTTTTCCTTTCCATTCCTGGGCATTACTTGCGGCAGTGTACAACTGTATACACAAATAATCTCATTGATATGCATCTGAGACAGACAAAACCAGACTGAAACCGCTCATGATAACTCAAGAATGCTGGTGTCTCCAGTCAATTTCCAGTAATGCAAACTGCAATTGAAGTAGTGAGGTTAATATATCAGCATATAGCCTACTCAACAGCCTACATAGATTTAGCAAATGGCACTATATTTGTCCTGTCATTATAGTTTAGATGTCTGTCAATTTATCACTGTAATAGCCTAGTCACTCTTGTACCATGCTTAGGCCTACATTGCTTCTGTTGTGGGTGGCCAAGACAAATAACCACACATGCACACGCTGAAACATCCATACAGAGCAAAGTGCAGTGTATACATATGATATTATTGTTGTATTACAAGAAGTATTTGCTATATTGACAAAATAATGATGCTCATTTAGCCTATCCTTATTGGCCAAGTTCTTCACAATTCCCTGCATCCAACATGTTGGTCCAATATCTGGTATAGGCCAATATCTAAACATTTTAATAGGCTAGTTTGTCGGTGGCTCTTCCAATTCCATTGTCATTAAGTATTTAGATTTAAATATTGTCAGTTTGTATATTTGAACTGAGTAAACAGGCGTTGTTATCAAAATATTGAATATGGCAAGAAAATGCACTGCTCATTCGCAGTGAAACAGCGTCACCTAGTGGAGAAAGTCATAGGTCTGACATGGGTTTATTTGTTTATTTGTTGACCATTTACAACGTCCTTGATAGGCCACGAACATGTGTTTAGATGGTAAGCAAAAAACACACATTTTCAATGGTCGGATTCTGAAAGTGTTCTTCTAAAAGCTTGGTTGACACAATATGCAAAGTAATGTCATAGCTTACCTCGATGGTTTAATATTTGTGTTGTAACTTACATAAGTTTCATGTGCTTGTGTAGATTGTAGTCCTATATATTTAATTATCGGCAATTTTATATTTCTGTAGTAGGCTAATTCAGTATCAGGTACGTTTTCACCTGTTGGGCACTGGTATTTGTAGTTCTACGTCTACCGGAACTAGAATCATAGCGTTTCGTCATTGGAATGACGTAATTCAGATTAGAGTAGCTATTTATTTTTATTAGCTCCTTGGCTAACTAGCTAGTTACAGTGTCCCTCCTGTGGTCCCTCCAGCCGTCCTCCATCGTAAGGAGAATTAAGTGATTCATCTTGCACATCCTTGTACATCTCGTGTGTGGGCTACTTTGTTGCATTTCCTGGTGTCGAGGATCATATCATAACCCAGCTGTGCTGTTCTGGGGAAAGCAGGGAAGCCAATGAATTGGAAAGACAACGGACACGACTATTGCATTCAAACACTGTCGGCGAAACGAAACGGGCAGAGTTGAAGATCCTGGAAGTCCCTGTTCAGGATCCGATTTACTGGAAGGATGAGGAAATGTCATGGGTGACAGTCTACATGGATTACGCGTGTTCTTGTTAAAAGCAACACTCCAACAAGCAGCGGGCTTGCTAGCTGACCAGATGCCAAGCGAGGGCTGGTTAGCTACGTTATATAGCAAGCTACGTTAATTGGAATTGGATTTTCACCTTGGTCATCTAACTAACCAGTATTTTAGAAGTGTATTCAGTAATGTTTCACTGAAGAAACATTTATGTGTTTTGAGTAAGGTTCAGTTTACTGTGGCATAACGGAGAAGCTACGAGGACGACTCAGCTGATTATTGACTGCTGTTGTGGTGTTTTTGCTGATAAATGGATTTAATGTAATTGCACAAACGACTGCTGGATTTGTATTTTTTGTATCGTGTTCAAAGTATCAAAGGCGAATGCGAATATAGAAGGCTACACTGTCGAATTCGAAAAATCGAACATTTGCCTGAAACAGCAGTGCTATTTTGCTGTCAAATTCTGAAACTGCATTGCTGATAGCTGGCTTTTTTGACATCAACGTGCAATACAAAAATAGACAATGTGTGATTAGCTCTTCATATCTCTTAAAGCAGCTCGTGCGCTGTCGGTTCTTTCTTTGCACCTCAGGAACTGGCAACAGTAGCTTTACAGCCCATCATCCTTATTACATAATCGACTCCAAGTTTACAGCATCTCAACTGGGAAAATGAAGAAGTTTTTTGATTCACGGAGGGAATTGGTCAGCTCCGGGCCAGGATCGGGCGCAGGTGGGGGTGGCACTGGATCCAGCAGTGGTGGTAGCTACATTGGACGGGTTTTCACCATAGGACGCTACCAGGTGACCGTGGAGGAGACAGTTGCCGAGGGTAAGAGACAGCCTAATGCCCGACCATAACATGTGCACGTTGCGCACACTGACAGTAAGGGGATTGTATACTGGAGAGCTGATTATCTTTGGACCTTCCGCCATTACCTGTCACTCAATCCAATGTTACTGTGGCTAACTAAAACACAATGCGTTTAAAAAGGAACCATGCAATGATATCTTTGTGTAAGTTAGGCTACTTTTCTTGGAAAATGCTTGGAGTTACGGTGCATACAGTTCCCAGCCCAAGCAATGATTTGTGATAAAGTAAATTGTAAGACAGGTGCACAATGCAAAACATCCTCATGGCCTTTAGGAAGCATATCAAGTTCCCCGTGTCAGACTCATTACTGGACTGTGAATGGTTGGGGTTAGTACTGTAAGAAAGCAATGGTTTGTGTCATGTCTTTAGGCATTTGGGTTGTCTGTCAATGATGCCCCAAGTTTGACTCTTTGAGGGGAAACCCCATAATGGGAGATATTTGAAGTACTCGACTCTGTCATCTAGTCAGGGCCTGTCCACAGGGCTCCAGTCATTCTCATGCACGGCCCGGGAGACTGCTATTCATCTTTACATGCAGACTGAGTGTTCTTTGGCCTACAGACCTTCAGGCTTTTATGTGAATGTCATAGGATATAGGTGCATACCAACCACACCTCTCAGATTGTTTTCTGTTGGTGGGTGGGGGTGGGGGGGGGGGGGGGGGGGGTTGGGGGTTGGGGTCAGATTCAGTGGTCTGACTTGTGTGGTACGCTCAAGGCAGTGAATCTCATCTTGGTCCCATTTCTGAAGTCATCGCCATGCAATCCAGATTAGACAGCTCCACCTCCCTGTATCTGTCAAGCTTTTGGTATAAGGCCTCTTATGTGCAGCAGAGGTCCAGGAGCTTTAGAGCTTTTAGACGCTCTTCGACTTATGGTGTGAATGGTGTGTCATTCGCTGATGGAGGCTAGAGGGTTATAATGAAGATCATTTCGGGCTGGAATCCCCCCCCCCACCCCCCGTAGTTTTAGTTGTAAAAACAGCCAACTAAAGCAGGCGCTCGGAGATCAGATGATGGCTCATTTTTCAGCTCATGCCCACTATATCCTGGAAGTGGTTAGTCATAGTCGAGGAGCCATGCTGTGGCTGACTTGTTTATGGATTAATTAACAGATGCCCATTATTTTCATGCTAAAACGAGTCTTCTTAGTGCCATGGCTGACCTTGGTTGTCAGCAGTGTCTTGCGTTTACCTTCTCTCTGTGATGCCTGAAGGTGTTGGTTTTCGGTAGGGAGCGAGGTGGAGTTTGAGTCATGTTTGTGATGAATGGCACAGCGTCCTTTCATAGTTTCAGCTCAATGGCTTCTGTAGGCAACGCATTATGTGGTGCCTTCTCTAGTCAATAGAATGACATGGAAAAAAGGGCCTTTGAAGGACAAGTAATGAATAACTGTTACAAAGCACCGACCTTTCCCACAAATACTTGTGTTAATACTAATAATACAAGGATTTCTACAGATACTTGATGATGCTAAGATTATCTTTGTTTGCTACAGCTGTTATTTTTTTTGTTGTTGTTTTGGTGGTGCTGTCTGACGCTGAATCATCCATGCGACAGGGTGACCGGTAATGAGGCAGACTTCAGTAACTCACCCTGCTCTCTGTCTTTCTCTCTCTCCCCCACTCTCTGTCTGTCTGTCTGCCTCTCTCTCTCTCTCTCTCTCTCTCTCTCTCTCTCTCTCTCTCTCTCTCTCTCTCTCTCTCTCTCTCTCTCTCTCTCTTTCATACACACACACTTACACATACGGTTATGTTTTATCTCTGTCACTCTATTGTTCTCTTTCTCCTTCCATCCCTGTCTTTATCACAATGAAGTCTATGCTGAGTCACACAGCAGTGAGTGGAGCAGGAGGGAGAGGAATGAGATGATGAGGGAAGATAGCATAACAGACTCTCTCAGGCAGTCCTCCAGACTCCTCAAATGGAGGGAGCGCAGGGCCCTGTGTAGTTCAGATGAACCCCTTCTCAGGTCAGGACCGAGTCCTACTGGATTTATGAGTGAGTGGGGATATTTATATAGCTGGATCTTAGAAGTGAAAAACGGAGGAGTCGTGTGGAATCCACAATTCTAATCCAATACACTTCTTTTTTTTTTGGTCAAAATCAGGTCATTGCTCCGCACAGTCCTCTATAGCAGTCTGTTCAGTGTGTGAAGCTCCAAAACAAACTGTTATTCATACACATTCCTGGTGCTGTAAGGGGCAAAACATACAGTAGTTGCAAGACATAGTTGCTCGGACCAAGCGTTGGCCAATCCCAGCTGCGGCTTCGGGAACATCGAAGGTACTAGGAAAATCACTTTATTGGTTGGTGAGCTCAAATGTCAACAACTTCTCACCAGAGTCAAGGACTGAGCCTTTAATGACCACAGTAAGAGATGACAGCTCTAGTCACGTATAGTCCATTGAACTACTGGCTGGATGAGTGGGATGCCCTCTCTGAAATGAGCTGAACAAGTAGAGAATGTCCACCTCCTGCACTTGTGTTGTGAGGCATCTGTGCTGTTGCTTGAGGGGTTTGGGAGGGGCACATGCACACATGACTCAGCAAAGGAGTGTCTCTATTGTGTCATGGAATGTGTTTGTTTCGTCATTTTGGAAAGGTTTTCACATTCTCTCTCTCTCTCTCTCTCTCTCTCTCTCTCACACACTCACACACACACACACACACACACAGACACACACTGACACACACTGGGAGAGAGTGTCTGTATGTGTCTGCGCCATGTAACTGAACTCTGTTAGGCAGACATTGCATTCTTTTGACACAGTGATATGCAGAGTGTGACATGTGGGAATGCAGTTGACTGCAGTACCATAAGGCAAGCCACCACCAGAAACAACAGCAGCAGCTGCAGATGGCCCATGGCGTCAGAACAGCGCTTTGCCTTACCATCTAAATGTCTTCTCCACTTATGTGATAGATGTGAAGATTTGATTTATTTATTTCTTTTTAAACGAGCTGCGCAGTCATCCGTCCTCCAGCTCAGAGAAGTCCCATCTCCTCCTGTCCTTGCAGCATTCACTGCTCGTGATCCGGTTCTTTACAGACTCTATTTGCTGAGCTCTTATGGTGATGGCTGTGTCATCCTTATTCAAGCCCAGCAGCTCTGGATTCTGTGTTTTAGTAGCATAGGCATATTCTTTATGTATGTACTTGTCCTGTTGTCCAGGAAATACTACTCCATCACTGTGCCAGGTAGGGGGTTCCTTGTACTTCAAAACAGCACAAGCAGAAATGGGCATTTTCACTCCATAATATTTACCCTGCTCGAGTGTCACCATGCTTTCCTTCCTCCAAGTCTCATTATTCCCTGCTCTCTGGTTGAGGCTAATCGTTTTATTAAATGAAGAGTTGGCCTTTAACTCTCTGTCTCTGTCTCTTTCACTTTCTCTCACTCTCTCTCTCTCTCTCCTCTCTCGGTTTCTCTCTCACTCTCTCTCTCTGTTTGTATATCATATTCTGTCCGAGTGTGGCTTTGCTATGGCTGGATGCATGGCCTGGCCATGTGGCCATCCAGAGTGAAGAGGAACGTGCGTGTACGTCTCTCCTCCCCAACCGTCCATCAGGCTTGGGGGGCCCCTGGCGTGTGAATAATGGATGGGCCGCGAGTGATTTATTCATCAGGAGCTGGCCTGGGCTCCATCTGCTAGCTAGCCACACACACACACACACACACACACACACACACACACACACACACACACACACACACACACACACACACACACACACACACACACACACACACACACAGGCTGCCTACTCCATCCAGCGAAAGGAAGACCTCCTGCTGCTGGGTGGGCAGACACCCCACCCACCCCCCGAGTAGAAGGTGGTAGTGGGTTCAGTGGAGGGTGGTAGGGGGTGGTTTTTGGGGTGGGGTAAGGTGTGGTTGGTGCTTCCTGGATCAGGATGATGATGTGTTACTACGCATGCATTAGCTGGGCTCCTGCTATGCTATTGCTAAACACGCATGGTGGGTCGGGTCACATCAGGGTTTTTTGTACATAGAAACTAGGCTAGATGCAGTCTCCAGTGGTGGTCTGCCTCCATGTAGGTGAGAGTTTACAAGGTTAAACGGATGTCTTGTAGGTTCCTGAAGGCACTGAGCAGACACTGCGTGGGTGAGGTTCTGTAAAGGGCAGCCAGCACTCTCAGCACCTGTTAGACATTTCTAGGGCTGATTATGTATGAGTGTCTCGTAAAGAGAGAGAGAGAGAGAGAGAGAGACATGAGAGAGAGGGAGAGTGAAGGACAGAGAAGGACAGAGAGAGAGACAGACAGAGACCGAGAGAGAGAGAGAGTGAATGGGAGAGCTGTCTCTATAGGTCTAACCTTTCTCCCGGCTGCTCAGATCACCCATAATTACTCCTTCACCAGGTTGTCCTCTCGCTTCCTCTGCTGGGAAGAGACTGTGCACTGGTGTCTTGGCGAGGACCATGGGCCCGTCCATTATCTGCTCAGGGCAGCTCACCTCATTACATTTCAACTGATCCTGTTTTCATACGCCACATAACTGATCCCCTGATTCCAGCCTCCAGATAGAGCAGTGCTTATGCTTGTTCTATGGAAGTAATGTGGGCTTTATTTTTAGGTTCGAAAAGATGCACCTTCATTCTTCAAACTGTCAAATGTATTGAATGCATTTTTGAGCATTTACAGAAGTGTGAACAGTTGCTATCAGGATGCACCCAGAAATATGAGCGAACTAACTGAAGGAACAGCAAGCTATTAGTCTGCTCCACTCTGCCTTAGGAGGTGCCTGTTGATCTGTTACCTCTGAACTATTTCACCTCTTATGTTTGCTTTTACTGCCTTTTATCAAAGGCATCCGACTGTGCATTTCCCATCTAAGCCTCTCTGAAGTCTTCTCATTGGCTCATTACCTTTCAGTTCAATTCAATTCACAATTCAATTCAACACTTTATTGGCATGGAAAATGTAAATGACACAATGTTGCCAAAGCACAGAACGTAGAAACATCAATATCAGACTTTCTCCAGCTTATTCAGTCTGTTAGTGAACTATGCAGTTGGTGAACTATGCAGTTTTTTTTTTTATCTTAATATGCAGGGTTTTTTTTAGCTTAATTTACCTTAACTTAACATCTTCGGAGTCATTGGAATGGTTATATGACTTTTCGGGTTGAATGGTGGCCGTCTCTCTTCCCCCTAGTGCCTGTGAGCGGGAAAAAACACACTTGCAACTGTGGGCCGGCGGGCCGACGGCCTCAGTGTCAGGAAGTATAACGAGTGAAATAAATTGCTTTACTGCATTTAATTAAATACACATACACGCCAGGCACCGGCTAGAACAAGGTAGTGATGGAGTTTCTCAGACATTCATCATGACAGAGCCAGCGAAAAGAATCAAAAACCGAGAAAACAGCAAAAAAATTGCCAATACTGCATAGTTTCTCTTTAATTATGCTAGGGGTTTCAGAAACATATGCTCAAATGAATTTCTTATTTCTCATGGCAATTGCATGTCTTGTCATGACCTCTTGTCTTGAGTTTGTCACTATTGGGTCTATACTCTGTCTGTTGCAACCTTCTGCCAAGCTGAATTTAATCATGACTTTGCAAATCAGACCATGTGGAAACCAAGTGTGTGTTTGGGGTGTGCCAGAGTTGCTCTGGTCTTGGCTGCAGTCGACAGCAAGGTAAACACAGCTACTGGGACCTCAGCTGACTCCTGGTCTTGGCCACCCAGCTGGCTCAGGGGGTTGTGTGTGTGTGTGTGTGTGTGTGTGTGTGTGTGTGTGTGTGTGTGTGTGTGTGTGTGTGTGTGGAGCTCAAGTTGTGACGTGAGCACACCACTCAACTTGCCTGGTCTATTGTTACCTGCTGTAATGCTACACTGCTGTTTTTCCCCAGTAGCTGAGGGGGCCGTGTCCCGCTGAAGCAGGGACCATGACAAGAACATTCAGCTTCTTACACACACACTCACACACACTCAAGCACACATGCTTACACCCGCACACCCACACAGAGCAAAAACTCCATCACCTATTGAGGTGTGTGGCCCAAGCCAAGGACACCCGCTGTGGGGGCAAAATCGGATTCTCTCGTCTCGGCTCTTCCTCTTTGAAAGCTGGAAACCGACCGTCAGGAAAACACAAATAAAGCCCATACACCTACATACACCTTTAATGCCCAGTCAATGCTGACGCATCGACTACACTTTAGAAGCAATTACACAGTACGTTCAGTGCAGCCGAGCGCACTCTTACACCACCCAGTCCTTCTGAAGGTCATCTGCTGGGGGGGGGGGGGGATAGTCCAAGACTGCTTGCCTTTATTATCTTATCTGTCTCTTCCCCATACATTCAGGCTGATGTAAACCGGCTTAGACAGGGTTGGGGACGAGGGTGTGTTGAGCGTTCAAACGAAGCCCTGGGGTGTGCATGGGTGTGTGTGTGTGTATGTATGCATGTATGTATGTGTGTGTGTGTGTGTGTCTGTGTGTCTTTGAGTGTATGTGTGTGTGCTGCATTGTAAACAAGATAGTGGTGCCATGTGTATTTATAGTGCAGTGTTATGTAACCGGCCCTTCTTCCCTGGGAAGACGAATATACTTCATCCGCCATACCGCACTCTTCACCTGGCTGGCTGGACTAATGTCTGCCTTGTCTGACACCACTACCTCCCTCTATACCAAGGCACATGAGAGCTTGTGTGTGTGTGTGTGTGTCAGAGTGTGTATGTGTCTACTGTGTGTGTGTGTGTGTGTGTTTCACTCCTGCTAAACAGAAAGAGAGTGTGCAGTGTCGCGCGGCACTTAAGCAGTTTTGCAAATCTCTTTAATTTTGCGCAAGCGCTGTTGGATTATGGGATCAAGATGGCAGAAGCTCGGCAGGATATGTCCCATGTTCACTTAGGGAAGGGACCACACACATTTCCTGTGTGTGTGTGTGTGTGTTGTGAACGTGGGTTAAGCTTTTGCCTTACAGTCTGACTCAGCTAAGCTGCGGGCAGTGTTGTAAAGACGGTGTCCATCAGACAGCATTCCTCCCCTCCCCTCTCTCCTCTCCTCTCCCCTCCGTGTCCTCTCCTCTCCCCTCCCCTCCCCTCCCCTCCGTGTCCTCTCCTCTCCCCTCCCCTCCCCTCCCCTCCGTGTCCTCTCCCCTCTCCTCTCCTCTCCTCTCCTCTCCTCTCCCCTCCCCTCCCCTCCCCTCCCCTCCCCTCCCCTCTCCTCTCCTCTCCGTGTCCTCCACAAAGAGCAGTGCATGCCTCTCTCCTCAGGTGTTCTGTGCTGTGTCCGTGTGTGTTTAACTGTGTGAGTGTGCACAACTGTCTGCGTGTGTTTCTCACACACACACGCACACACTGTGTGTCTTTTGGTTGCTCTGTGTGTTTGTCTCGTCTCTTGTTTCGCCATCACATCCTCCGGTCCGTGTTCAGCAGCGGCTCTGACAGCGAGCGGGGCTTCTCTGAAGAGCTCAGGGACGCCTGTCGGAGACGCGCTGAACTCCGAGCAGTAGTGACTCATTCATCGCCGCGCTGCATGCTGGGAAAACAGCAGCCTGCCTTTGTCACACACCTCACCTAGCCTTAGGAGTGTTTTGGTTTCCTTTTTTTTTGCCTCCACGATGGGTGTCCTTGGCTTGGGCCACCCACCTCGATAGGTGCAGAGTTTTCTTCGCTGTGTGTGTGTGTGTGTGTCTTTGTTAAAAGGGGTAGCAATCTATCTATCTAAAGGGGAAGGGCAGCGTGTGTGTGTGTGTGACTGGGCAGATAATAATGGAGTGTGAGACAGAAAGAAGGATCATGAGGAAATAGGAGCAAATACCTAGATAACAGAGGCGTGTGTGCACACATTGTGTTTTGGCTAATTGTTGGTTTGAGGAGCCTTAAATGACCGCTTAGGTGTCCTGTGCTCCTGTGACATAACAATTGTGTCTTTGTTTAAATCGGTAGCAATCTATCTAAAGGGGAAGGGCAGTGTGTGTGTGTGTGTGTGTGTGTATGTGTTATCTACGATTCTGTTTCAACCTTCCTGCATATCCCAGAATAGCTTGGCCTGCAGCACTGCAGAGCTCCTCAGAACGTCTTTCTTTTTCTTTCTTTCTCTCTCTCTC